>NC_071467.1:108545976-108759012 GCF_028500815.1 Rissa tridactyla
GCAATGCTTTACATTCCTTTAATCCCTCTTCACCTGTGGGCAATACTGACCTTAGCACCTTCCCAGTACTCAACAGTCAGTCTCAGAAGTTATCAAAGCGTCTACCAAAGCACTACAAAACCACAAGGACCTTCTAAACTTTGAAATCAGTAGATATCCAGAACATCTAGCAGCTGCCTAGTTAGCTTCTCCGTTCCCATACAAAATATGAAGGGGGAATTATCATTTTGTTGACCGGTAAGAAGGACTGGTTAAGACATCTGGTAGACTTTCTCTCTGCCTCCCTTGGGCTTATTTTCTGCATAACTGGTGACTCTGAGTTCATGTTGTCGTTCCAAAAGTCTTTTTTTTTGTTTGTTTGGGTTTTTTGCTTTTTTTTTTTCAGTCCATCCTGTCTATAAGTTTCTGCTCTCATCTTGCTGCCTGTTTCTGATTCTGAGCTGTGCTCTGAATTATTTTCACAAAACTGTAATTTAGAAATACACTAATTTCTTGTTAGACCATAAACAGCATAAATTTAGACAAAACCAGCTTACATATATTCATACAAATGTATACACACTTTCAAGCACATGTATGCATATATATTAATAAATACAGTTTATTTTAGAAATAATTTGTGATTTAAATATGAATAAAGGAACGATTACTTTACTTTCCAAAAGTAAAGTCTCAGAATGTCATGGTGGTTTTTGTAGCTACGTTATAACAACAGACCTATAGTTTTTAAGCCCTAGGAATATAGCAAAAGGTTTTTATTTCAGACCAGCTATAGTATGTCTTCAATTTTTTTCCCCTGCTGTTTTAGAAATACAAAAACTCCACATGTACAAATTTTAGAGCACAGTGCAGCTCCACCTTTCATGCTAGTTATATTTGGTATCATTTGGAAGTAATAAGCATGCATAAGTACTTCTTAAATACTGTCAAGGTTTAAATAAATTATTCATAAAGCATTCCTCATTCTTAAAGTAAATAAGATTTAGTTTCAACAGGCAAGTAATTACTATAGTGATCTAGATCTTTCTATAAAGATAGAAAAGGTTCTGGGGGAGAAAAAAGAATGGGAAAAAATATTTTTTCTCCAGATTTTTTCACATTTCTAACCCTGCTACTTCTTTGATCTGTTCTGAGCACTGATATTTATTGTTTAATTCACCTTTGACTGTGAACAAATACAATGTGTTTTCTCATCTTACTGTGGCAAAAGCATATTATCCCATTCCTATGCAAATACAAAGCAGAAGTAAATACACATTTTTTTTCTATTTTGTATTAGCACCACTGAAAAATTAACCTTCTTCCCCTAAAGCAGGATAAGTTCATTCCTAGGATTCCCTACTTTCTTCCTTTTTTCCTTGAATGTGCTGTTCTTGGTAACATGTACTTTCTGTTAACTTCCATCTGTATGTCTTTCATTCCATTTATGTATCTGTTTTCATTTCTCATTTCCATCTTTGTTTTGCCACTGAATAAAGGGAAGTTGTACAACAGTTACATTCTTTCTTAAGTATGGAATTTCAGCCATATAGCTCTCCTTAGAGGTCTCATTTCTCATCCAAAATGTGCTTTCTACAATTTTCAACATTTTAAATTATTATTTTAATTATTATTAATAAAATTTAAAACTATTTTCATTATTATTAATACAATTTTAATTATTAATATTATTATTTTAATCTTACAGAATCATAGGATAATTTAATTTGGAAGGGACCTCCAGAAATCACCCAGTCACAACTTCTGCTCAAAGGAGGTCCAACTAGATCAAGTTGCTCAGGGCTGCATCCAGGCTGTGTCCAGTCAGCATGTTCCAGGATGGAAAAACTGTAACCTCTCTGAGCAACCTGCTGCAGTGTTCTGATGACCCTCATGGTGGAAAAGTTTTTTTCTCCATTTAAATCAGAACTTTCTCTGTTGCAACATGTGTCCGTTGCCTTTTTTCCTATGTCAGTGTACCTGAAAGAAGAGTCTGCCTCCATCTTCTCCACACCCTCTCTCTGGGTAGTCATAGAGAGCAACAAGTTCTTCTTTCAGCCTTCTAAAGAATGAACAAAACCAATTCTCTCAGCCTCTCCTCATACACTGTGTGCTGCAGCCCCACGACTGTGTGTCGGCTTTCCATTGTCTTTCTGGTTCTGACAGTTTCTGCTCTTACTTTTGTAGTGTTCATGTGAATAATTTTAATTCAATTTGTCTAAGGTTTTTTTGTTTCTCTTTTTCAAGTGCTGCACAGTGTTGAAATTTACGATTCCAGCCCCCGTAACTACAACATTGATTGTTTATCAACTTGCATTCCCTACATCAAAAATTTCAACTTAACCACTGAAGTACACTAGCTTTGTTTAAGTCCAAACTTTTATTTGATAAAGCAGCATGCCTCTGGTATGCTGTTAGCATTACTCATATTATAGCAATACATTTATGCTAGGGCAGTAATTTCTTACCAGCAAATTTTTACAAAAGGCACTCATGCAATGTATGATCATTTATACTGCATGCCATTTACACTGAGTCTAAATATGCAAATCACTAAAGCTGCCTAGGAAATGAGGAGGTATCATTGTACCGAATATTGGTAGTTTTACTGTGAATATCAGCACCTGACTTAAAAAAAATACTTGGGTTTGTTTTCTAAGCACATTTCAAATAATCTTTTCTGCAGTGGATGCTTTACTGTCTGATAGTAATTGTGCTCAAGTTACTAGGTTTGTTTGGCTGGTATTCGTTAGAAAACAATGTATTTTTTTTTCCTCCCATTTTACAATCAAAATTCATGCCTAACACTGGAGATATGTCCTGTGCCTAAAGCTTTCTCAGCTCTCTGCTGTACTTTTTTATTCATGTTGAGGCAAAAGAAAAAGGGGCGGGAGGAGGGGGCAAAGCAAAAAACGAATAATGCTTCATTGTGAATGGTGCCAAGTGACTCTTAATATTGTAAGGACCCATAAATCATCCTGATGGAATTTTTTCTGTATTAGTTTAATAACTGCTATCCATTTATAGGTTTCAGCAACTCAGGCATGATAAACACACTGAAAAGCAAATTGCAGAGGGTCTTTTACTCGCTTCTAACTTGTCTGAATTAGGTAGCAAGAAACCCTATAGCATTTTATATTCTCTAAATCATTAATGTCTTCAAAATTTTTATGCCAGAATTACCCTCTAAATAAACAGTCAGGACTTAAAATTGCAAGACCTAATGGCAAAAGATGTGCAACAGTTGCTGTTACCGTCTCATGACTTCAGCTGGCATTAGGGTAAGAATGTGCCTCTGAAATGTAGGTCATGCATAATTAAGGTAATTTCTTCATGTAAGCATTATTTACAGCTACCACAGGGCTTAATTTTCCAATCATCCATCAGAAGTAATATATACTCCTATTGAAGTAATGGACCGTTTCTTTGGGATCAAGACTTCACCCTAGATCTCTAGATTGGTCTTTCTTAATCCTGCAGTTTACTGGCAATCCCTTTGACTAACCTTGCTTTTGAAAAGTTTGCATTTAAATGAAAACGCAAAAGCAAAAAATTAAGAACAAATGCAGATGTTACGATTAGTGTTACCAATACCATGTCGCTGCTGCCCAGTGAAGGCCAGGAGTTAATGAGCTGAGGACAGGAAGTAATGAAGTGAGGGATACAGGTTAATGCTCCACAGAAAGGATACAAGTATGGTTAACATACTACATAGTAGAGAAAAGGAACTACATAGTAGAGAAAAGGAGATTTTGCCAAATAACAGAAAAATAAAGAGGTAAACAGATTTTTGTTGCTAACAGCTCCGCTGCCGCTACATTCAAGCCAGAGCTCAAAGCTATATTGAAGTTGAACCAAAACTCTTGGTCACTCTTACGGGATCAAAAAGAATTTGCAATTCCATTTTACTCAATCTAATCTTAAAAAGATGGTAACAGTACATTGCACAAAAAGGAGTAGGGACGAGAAACTAGAGTTTAGGTTTGACTTCCATCCCAATCAGGATGTCTGCATGCCTCTGGGCAAGGTGTTCAAGCCAAGATTTTTGAAAGTGATTATTTGAATAAAATATTTTTCAAAAACTAGCCTTTAATATTTCCCTATTACTAACCTGACCTATAAACCAGAGATGAAAATCTTTACACTCCTCGTCTTCCTGGAGAAACCCTTTAGACCAAAATTGCTATTTCACAAAGTTAATTTGCAACTGTTAGAAAGCCTGTATCTTGGCTGAGCCTTTGTAGCCCTCCTAAAAAAGAAAAGCAATCTTTAAATGAATATTCATTTAAGAAAAAAATACTTTTTCATCCAGAAAACTAATGCCGTCATAAACTAGAACACTACTGACAAAGATCAGGTAGATGGATGTAGATGGATCTGTCTCAGCAGTGCAAAGACAAGGCAACATTCATCTACGCTTATATGCAGGACAAGAATAATTTGAAACACATTTTGATGGGAATCTTTCTTTCAGTCAGGGAATGCAAATTTGTCTGACCTGGAAAATCTGCAAAGATTGTTTTAAAAATGATAACGGTCTGACAGAAAGCAAGTTCTTATCAGTTTTGTAGTGCCAGAAAATCCTTTTCCACTGCAGACTGCCTCGGCATTAGAAGACCGTGACTCTCCTAGTCGCTGGTTTGAATGCAGCTGGGCATTCAGACTTACTCTATGACAAGCAAAAAAGGGCTTTGTAGCAGCCGCTCAGATGCTATACTAATGATGGTACTAAACTGGGAGGTGCTGCTGCCTCTCTAGAGGCACGAGAGGCCTTGCAGAGGGATCTGGATAGATTGGAGCATTGGGCAATAATCAGTGGCATGAAATTGAACAAGAACAAATGCCAGATTCTGCATCTGGGACGGAGTAACACCGGACACAAGTCTGACTTGGGAGAGGGGTGGCTGGAGAGCAGCCCGGCAAAAGGGGTCTGGGGGTGCTGGTTGACAGGAGGCTCAGCAGGAGTCAGCAGTGTGCCCTGGCAGCCAAGAGGGCAAACCCCATCCTGGGGGGCATCGAACACAGCATAACCAGCCGGTCCAAAGCAGTGATTATCCTGCTTGATTTCGTGCTGCTGCGGCCTCACCCTGAGTATTGCATGTGGTTCTGGCCCCCACCATTTAAAAGGACCTTAAGGTACTTGAATGCATCCAGAGGCGGGAAACAAAGCTAGTGAAGGGCCTGGAAGGCATGTCCTCTAAGGAGCATCTGAGCACACAGGGTTTGTCTACTTTGGAGAGAAGGCAGCTGAGGGGAGACCACATTGTTCTACTCTATTCTATTAATTCTTTTTTCTACCTCTTTTGTTCCCTCCCAGTACATGCTGAGGCAATGTCTGATGACATTTCTTCCCAGCTCTGCACTAGCAGAAGGGACTGAATGGGCAGTCATGTCCCATCCTAGGCATTGGCTCTGTTATCTTGTGGGAAGGAGGCATGTACCTTCTGATGGGGGTGAGAGCTGTGGATCATCTTGAGATCATTTGACCAGCTGCACAAATTTGCAAAAAGCAAGTGTGAAGCGCAGTTTTTGAAAGTTTTTCTGTGTTCATCCAGTTTTGCTGGGTTTCCACAGGATGGCAAAACCCCACACCTCTGACCCTAGCGAGGCTCAAAGCCCTCACTCTGAAGCAGGACGTGCTCCTCAACTGAACGGCTGCAAATCTTTTTGAGGTGAGCAATACCTGTTCATTTCCCTGTGGATTTTTTTTTTTCTCCCTGTACTCATTTTTAGAAATACCTGAGCTGTTTCCTTTGGAAAAAGATACTGAAACACAAGAGCCTGAGACCATCAGTGCTCCCTCAGAACGAAGGTCCACGTGGCCCAATACTCTTGTCTCCCAAGCGGTCAGCCATCAAAGCCCCCAGGAGAGCATATAAGCAGCGCAAGCCTCCTTCTGCCAGGGTGCTGGGGGTGCTCACAGGCCTCCCCTGGGACCCCCACCCCCAGCGTCTGCTGCCAAGGGCCCAGGGGCCGTGTCTCAGCTCCGCCCGGGGCCATCAGTCCCTGCCTGGGGGATGCTGTAGGTGTGCCCGTCTCTGCCCCTGTCTCCTGGGTGGGCCTGGGACCTGCCGTGCAGAGAGCTGCTCTCCTGGATGGAGCCCTCAGGTCCAGGGCATGGCTTGTCATGCAGAACTCTAGGCATAGCATAGCATAACCTATTCTATTACTCTATTCTATTCTATTCTATTCCATTCCATTCCCCACGCTCACCATGAGTAGACTAACAATGAGATTGTTGTTTGCCCAAAATGCCAGGGGTTTTTCAGCTCCAAAAAAACTTTCAAGGACACAATCACAAAGATACAAGTGGAAACAGGATTTAATTTTATTTTTCTGAACCTGTTTCAGAGCCAATGCTCACAATCATGAACACAATGTACACGTGTATCCAGGAGCAGGCTGATGCATTCTTCAATTTAGCTTGAAAAAACATCCCTTGTGTTCTGGCAAAGGGAAGCACAGAGCCACAGAAAGTAGCAGCAGGAATACAGGCCAAGCACTCCCTGTTTCCCAAAGAGTGAGAACTCGAATGAACATCAGTACTGACCACACACAAAAGAAGAAGAAAAAGAAGAAGAAAAAGAAGGAGGAGGAGGACATGGAGGAGGAGGAAGAGGCATACGGTTCCATGCGGTATTTTCAAAAGTATGATACATATCAATGACAAGCACACTTTTTGCTTTCCAAAACCTGCTCCCCCGCTGTGCTTCTTGTCCAGTGATGCCCGAAAAGCGCTCCTGTGCCTGCCCTGCGCTTGTATTGCCCACGGGGAGAGCTGAGAAGTGGCAGCTCTGCATGGTGCATCAAGCCTGGAGCCCTTCCAAGCACAGACTGTTTTGCCCAAGCAAGAACCCCTGGGGAAATGGAGCCAAGGGAAGAGCAGAACTCGCTCCCGCTCCAAGCTTGCCGTGGGCAAGACAGCCTGAGAGAGCCAGGGCACGAGTGGTGCCTTGGAGGTGCAAGAGCAGCAGGCAAGAACCGAGCCGAAAGGGCCGCGAGGAGCCCTCACAAGGGGCTGTGCTCAATGCCACAGAGGACAAGAAGCAGCTCCCGGGGGCACCCTGGGGGCCCACCCTGGGAGTGCAGAAAGCTTCCTCCCCTCGGATGCGGGGCACGAGGGCCACCTTCGTGGAGCAGGAGCAGCAGGCTCCTGGCCAAAAGGGCCCAAAGGAGCCCTGGCAAGGGGCGCTGCTCAATGCTGCAGAGGAAGGCAAAAAAACCCCCGGGGACATTTGCTAGCCCACCCTGGGGGAAAAAAAAGCCTTCCTCCCCCCAGCTGCGGGGCACGAGAGGCCATCTTCGTGGTGCATGAGCAGCAGGCAGTGACCTGGCCACTATGGAGCAGAAGAGCCCAAAGAAGTGGCCATGCTCAATGCTGCAGAGGAAGGCAAAACACCCCCGGGGAGCAGTGCCAATCTGCCCCGGGGGAAAATTCCTTCCTGACCCCAATGCTGGCGATCGGCTCTTCCCTGAGCATGTGAGCAAGACCTGCCTCCTCGTCCCGCAGGCTGGTCATGCCTCCCAGGAGATGCCCAAGCCCTATTCTCCCTCCACCTGGAGCCATCTCAGGGCCTTCCAAGAGTGGCCTAATGTCCCCAGCCTGATCAACCTTGGGGACAAGAATCCTTCCCTTGGAAGGATTTTGGTTGGACTTAATGATTTTAAAGGTCTCTTTCAACCTAAACGATTTCAAGTTTCTATCCTTCCCGTGCCTGGCAGGGTACCACTGGCTGCTCCAAAGCACTGGGACCCCTGGAAACATCTCTGCATCCCATTTCTTATGGCTGCTCTCTCTTGCTCCTCAGGGGATGAGGATGGCTAGCTCTGCAGTGCTCCTCAAGAACACATTCCCTTGGTCTTGCCACAGTCATCCAGCTGAAAAGGGTTTCTGTCCCTCAGATAAGCTTACACTTGTCCCCACCAGGAGCTGGCCTTGCAGTGGAGAACCTCCAGCAGCCTCTTCCAGACTCCAGTCTTCCTTCCTCAGCCCCCTCCAAGTAATTCCACTGGCTCCTCAAGGACTTATTCTTGGATGTCTTCAGGCTACCCCCAGGCCAGCTATGGCAGCAGGACACAGGAGGATGCTCCCTTTTATCCTGCCCTGGGGCATTGTGACTGCTGCGTTGCCAGGTGGTGGCACTGTGACATGGGGGTGATGGGGCAGCAACTTTACCCATTGCCTCTCCACCCAGCATCCTTTGGAGGAAGGCCTTTGGGGTGCTGGCCGCAAGGCAGTCCCTGTGCCCAGGAGGCTCGGGGGCTGTCCTTACCCTTGGTGGCCATGCACTAGGGACAGCTGCTGGGCATCCCTGTAAACTCATCTGGATGTTCAGACTACGTAAATAGTCATTTACACCATATACATTCATCTGGTTGTGGGGATGCCAGAGGTGAAAGAAAGGCTTTTCGTTCTCTCTGCATGAACCTTGCGGAGTCATAGAGAGCATGCAGGATTTCCTCACGATTCCTTACCAATGCACCATGGGACATTTGCTACTACCTTGCTTATGATGAGGTCGTCTTCTTGGAAAGAAGTACTGAATTGTTCCTGACCATCTTTGTCCCTGCATTTCAAGACCTCTTTTTTTCCTTTGGCTTTCACCCTTGATACCTTGTTGGAAGTGATGGCAGCCCTCTCAACCTTTGTCTTCCTCCTGCTAGTTGCCTTCTTCTATAGAGAAGACAATGCCCTTAATAACACGCTTTAACTTTTAGTCAGCCCTGAATTGGTTAGGCAGTTGGACTAGCTGATGGCTGTAGGTCCCTTCCAGCTGAACTAGTCTAGTCTAGTCTAGTCTCACATACTGATTACTCCGCAGGTCTACATGTTTCCTGTTTGCTGTAATAGTCATAAGTATTTGGCAAACATGACCAGTGAAAAATCAGAGTTATCATAAAATGCATTTCTCTGCTTTCATACTAAACAATCTGCACTGGAAAAAACAAAACAAACCCCACTAACAAATGTTAAGGCTGAGTTGATAGACCTTAAAAAGGGCGTAACAACATTTCTGACACATTGCTGCTCCCAGAATATGAGAGTTGAACATTGCCAACATGTTTAAGATATAGACAGGTTTATACACCCTGATGGTATTTTATTTATAGCCTCTGAGTCTTAAAAGCAACTATATACATGGTAAATGTCTGCATGGCAAAGCCCTCAAAGTCCTGCTGCTCTCCAAGCAAAAATAAAATCATTACCTCCTTATTGGAAATACACCACTGAAATGGGGCACAAAATTGCCCCATTTCGTCCGCCTAGTAATTTGAAAATTAATTATTTCAAGTGGACCTCCATGACAAAACGGGGATCAACTGTTGCCTAAACTCCAAATGATCATGACAAATCATGCCTAAGACACAGCATTGTGAGTATCACAAAAGAGCTGTAATTTTTGCTTGACTCACTCTCATTTGAGCAAGAAGTATCTTCAGGACTCGCATTTCACCTGTGATTCACTGTAAAACTAAGCTAGCAATTTTGGACTAGTTCTAAACTGTTGCAACAGGTTATAGTCAAATTACTTCCACGATAGCCATGAATTGCTTCTCAGCACTGACTGACCTACTTTTAGGGATAATAAATACAAACAGAAATATTATTCACTTACAAGCAACAGCAAAATTATTTAAGTAGTTCAAAAGAAGACTTGAGGGGGAATCTTTAAGATTTTTTATTTAAACTGGAAAACAATTCTCTAGGTTTCCAAATGACAATTAAAAATTATAGTTTAGGAGCAAGTTTCGCCAAATGTTTGGGAATTCAAAATAGCCATATTTTGTCTGCTTAAAATAAGTCTACAGTAAGTAAAACTATAACTCAAATTTTAGATGAGGAAAACCCATTTCAGATTTATTGTTTCTCACTCTAAATTAAATAACTTTTTTTTTTTAGATATTTTGCCTTCTTGAAAAATTGGTTCCACTCAAAACTAACTTTACCGTATATCTCATTTTAAAATGCAGGTTGACCTCTAGGTGGACCTACCCATAGCAGATGCAGCACGAGTGTGAAAGTAGGGATGGTGACTACAATAAGTTCCCATGCAACATGACACAGAGTATGCACCATAACAAATTCTGTTAATAAGTGGTTCAGCTCCCGGTGCTCAGTGATTCTACACCTGTTCCAGCTGAAAATGCCAAATAAATGAACAAAATCACTGAAGTGTGATGAAACAGAGCAAGCCACTGATGAGAGTCTTACATAAGTCCTGTAACCTCATGTTCTGTTTCTAGAAAAAGTCTGGTCTGAGCAAAATAAAGGTAAAGTTTTCCCAAGCTCAACCTATGAGTAGGAATATGGTTTAGAGGTGCCTGAATACTGCAGACTTTGTATCAAACTCATCTTTCTCCATGTCTTTTTATATGCCAAAAAAGCCTTAACCACCCAAAGAAAGCCTCTAGAGTTTTTCAGTTGCTGTTCTGACTTCCAGGTGGAGTTAGACAATGTCCTTCACCTGACTTCAGGAGTGACTAAAACATCAAATCAACCTCTTAATATTACAAATAACAGCATCTCTACACACAATTAGAATGTAGCCCTAAATAAACTATTTTGCCTGTCCCTTCAAAAGATATCTTCAAAAACAATATAAGAAGCAAATGTCCATTAGGATATTTATTTGAAGAGCAATGTGCAGATAAATGTACGTCTACATCTGAGCTAAAAAGCTGGGAGAAAAAAAAAACAAACAGACAAAAGAAAACTCTTCTCGTCTGCATGTTCTCTTCTTTCACTCCCCTTTTCCCCCCAGCTCTCTAACATTGCTGTACAAAAGCACACACTGTAAGCTACTGGCAGGTCAGGCCTATCATACGTGGACATTAGTAGACCTAGGACATCACACAAGCTTTTTCTGGCAAGTCCATCTCTCCAGCCATGGAGATCTCCAGCCTCTTTTTCAGTTGGGACTAAAGCAAGCATAATAGGAGACCTGTCCATAAGACCACAATCTACTATAAATATGTATACTTTGAGCTCTTTCAACTTGTTTTCTGTCTGGTTTGGATTGAAAATGGTACACATTTCCAAAACTTTCTCCATAAGAAATATTAATTTGTTTGGGTTTTTGTTTTTTTTCCTTGACGTAAAAGCAAGGATTCTTGAATGGTTACACATACCCAGCAATAGAGAGTTCAGAAAAACAGCAGTTACCGGATTCATACTGAAACCAGAGTTCTAATACAGAGTTACTTTTCTCTGGGGAAAGCAGCAGGATTTCATGGGAAGCTGTTCAAATGTCTGGGGAGGGGCTGGGGAGACAGGCCTCACCCTGGTGTCCACAGGCAGAAATTATCACATTATTAACCTACGTGTGTTCCTGACAAAATCGATCTCCCCTGTGTTAGCCATGTGTTAACACGGACTCTCATTCTCTGAACCCCTCACCATCAAAATAGACAGACAAAGTGTGTGAGAGCACACAGCTGAACCGACTACATAAAATTCTTCATCCTTTGAGTACACAGATCCAGCCTTAGGAAGTAATATTTTTCCACTTCAGCGGAGCCCAAAAAGCTGCAATCAGTGTGAGGACAATCGACTCCTGTTTCAAGCCCAGGCAGTGCATCCCTTGAGCCCTGATGGGTTAAGTGCTTTAGAGAGACCAAAGATGACACTGACCCTGCTGGGAGGAGCTCACAATCAAGATCCTTTTCCTTTTAAACTGAAAGCTTTCACACAGTAATTGTGCTGAGAAACGTAGAATAATTGACCTTAAATGAAATAACAAAGGAAGACATTCAGATGAGAAATAATCTCTAATGGACTGGATACGATCAGTACATATCAAAGTATTCTAACGCGTTTTTCTCGGGAAGTCTTGCTTCCTCCAGACACATTAGAAACCCAGCTCTGCTGCTGTGAAGTGTGCTCATGCTGATTGCAAGGGCAGCCTCTGACTGACAGGCAGAGCCTTCCTCCAGTCTCAGCTCTCACACCTGTAAAACTCTACATTAGTACACGCTGGCAGACTGCGTATAGACAGACCCCAGACAGGCCCTGCGCTGGTATCTGATGAAACCCAAGGGAGACATTTACCTATGTATTATCTATGATTTCTTTAAAATCTTTCACTGAAATTATTTCTTTTCCCAGACTACCCTAACTTCAGACACTGAATTAATATTTCAGTAATGTTAAAGTTTACCTGAAAGCCACTCCCTTACATTATTCAGTACTTCGCTTTGGAAATCGAAAACTTCACAAAATGAGGAGGCAGTGACCTCAAGAAGACATAACTTGCTGGAAGTCGCTCCTGTTCCTGATTGATCCTTACAAATAACATGTAGTCAGAAGTCCGTGACCGAGTAGCTGAACAAAAATATCCTAGTACATCTGATTATTACCAACTACAGCTATGGGGAAGAATGTAGCTTGCTTCTCTCTATATTACTGCAAAAAAAAAAATACCAGTTCTGAATGAGTATTTGCCATCCCCAAAATTCCTGCAGATTGACATACAACACAACATGAAAGAGAAAGCACTTGGGAATTTACTATCACAAATTCTCACTTTACAGAAGGAAATTTCCTCAGTGCTCAGTCTGTGTGTGGCCCAGGCACACACTTTGGAGGACTGGGTATTCCGTGCACCTTCTCAGAGCTCAGAAGCATTTCCAAAGAGAACAGTTATAAAAGAACCCACTTACTTGAAGACCACAGCTGAGCAGGCTTGGGGAGCCAAGAGGATAACTGAATTCGGACAGAATCCTACACCAGCAGAACTGCTCAAACACTGAGAATTTACATCAATTCTTATGCCCAAGTCATGAGAAGATTTGAAGTTACACCACAGACTAAGGTGAACAGTATTCAGAAGTTGTTTGCTTTCTTCTTCTATCTTCCCCCCATAATAACAAAACCAGAAGCGCTATCTGTATTAAAATGATGACAGAATATATCCTAAAAGCTTTAAAAGCTTGCATGCCTGGGGCATTTTTGTCTTTACTTTTGAGAAACAGTTAAACTAGAGATGTTCTATCTACTTTTTAAAATAAATCTCTATTTTCTTGAGCACAACAATGGCTTACTATGTTTAGGAAACACTTCTGCTGCCGCAGATATTTAGAAAACCATGTCCTTGCTTTAACATTGAACAAACAAAATACCACAAACCCACATCACATAACAAAAACTTAACACTGAACAGGAAGATTTCTTTAATTTTTCCCAAAGAATTCTAAGTAAGGAAAGTTGAAAAGCCATTTAAATTACTTCCACCTAGGTAGTCTTAACGTATTTCAAATGTACCAGATTTGTATGTTTTATCATTATTCCCCCTACAGCTCACAGAAATTGAGGTTGTTCAATTTCTATTAATGATCCCCAGGTAGCAGCAGAGTGTTTCTAGCTAGTTTCAAATCCCAGATCTGAATGAGAGACTGGTCAGGTGCTGTCAACTCAAAAGAATAACCTTGTTGAGGCACCTTTTTGTGCCTGGCTCAGGAGATCTAAAATGTTGACTCTGGTCAACACCTCAGTGTGCAAAGTTAAGTCCGATTGCTCTACAACTTAGAACCAAGAAAATCAGGGCTAATTGCACCCCAGGGGAATAGATGTTCAAGTGAAAAATTGGTGTTGCACAGAAGTAGAAAAATAAAAGAATGAGTATCATCTCTGCCTCTTTAAAAATAAAATCAACCTATTTAAGATAAATTTTATACCACATAGCACTGAAAGGTCAATGACAATTACTTATACAATATTTCTTAATTATTTCTAAAAATCCAGTCTTCGGATTATCAGACTTGCTAAGGTCCACGAACGTGATCTCCATTGTTGCAATTTAATTTGTTACTATTTCAATCCAATTAATTTGTTACTATTTCGATGTCAAGAGACAATCCTATGTCTCTTGTGCTCTTGTTCTAGTCCTTTCCCAACACTACCAAATTACAAGATTGATAAACTTTTACTGACCAGCTAAAAATAAAATACTTTCTGAAAATGACAACTGCAAGATATTTCGATGTATCAAAATATGTACTGCAAATCCAGGAATGCTTTTATTTCTGACATCCAAGAACAACAACGAAGGATCCACCCACTGAGAAGACTCAATGAAAGAGCATTTGGGATTCAGTCATTTTTGCTCTGCACTAATCCAGCTGTAACTCTGACAACACAAAAGCCACGGAAATCGCTAGTAATCCAAAGTTGCCGAAAGCAGGTGGGAAAAAACACATTGATTTCTTTGTTTAAGTAATTTGAACATAATCAAAATGAAGATTTTAAGGCACTATCACCAACATTGCCATTTTTGTCTACAATATTTTTTTTAGTGGTGTAATTTTAGGGAAAAAATAAAGGCAAAAGCTAGAACCGTCTTCTCTTCCCTGCCCCCAAACCAACCAACTGAAAAAAGCGAAAACTAAATAAAAACAAATCCAGTTTTAACTCAATGTTTAGAAACAGCACTTTGGGAATCATTGCAATATTATGAAATCACATGTACAGTATTCACACCACGAAGATTTTAGAAACCAGGAAACTTGTAGTTTTTTAAACATAGTAGATCAAAAGACTCAAAATGCTGTTTACCCTGTATGTATTTACTAAATTAATTACTTGTGCCTTTATAGCTAAGCTGAACAATTTGAAAAAAAATAAAACAGTACATCCTTTTAAAATCATGAAGCGTGTTGGTAGGCAGAAAGCTAAGGGCTTTAACTATCTGATCAACCTCTGAATGATTCCCATAATTGTAGAAATCCATAAACACAGACCCAGTAGCAATCTTTTTTTTTAAATAAAATTGCTTAATAAAAAGAAGAAATAGGCAGAATAGCTTTAAAAATAATATTTTAAACTAAATTATTAATTAAAAAATCACATACTGCAAAGAGAGAATTAAAGAAGTCATTTGGTTTTTTACATAATTATTTCTGATTTTTCAGGAAACTAAAACTTGAGCAATCCTGTATCTATCCTTCTTTCCCTTCTGACATCCGCAGAAATGCATTCTGGATTTTATTCTGTCATCTGTGAGATTGGAAGTGAAATGCTGCATTTGATCACAAGCATCAAGCAGTAAGCCAAGCAGAAGATACTTAAGTGTACATGGTCTATTGCCCACTGTGATTGAGCTGGGGAAATCTGAGAGCAGGACCCTGGTTTTATAGGCAATACAAAAACATACACGCATGCACAGAACAGGCAGAGGCACCAAACAAAGGCAGTTTTGATTCAGGCAATTTTTCATGGTTTGTTTTCTTTTGGTTTGCTTTTTTAAAAAAACATTTTAAACAGTAAAAACAAAATCAACAGAAAAAAAATTACGAAAATGAAAGCCCATTTCCTTATGGCGGGCCTCCTTCAAATCTTCTTGAAATAAAAGTAAAGACTCCATTGTGTTCTGCTTTCATAATAGAAATAAATACTTCGGATTATAGGAAACAGACAATTACATGCATGAAATACATTTTGATTGTTTATTTATTTTTACGAAAGTGTTGCTACAGATCATGAAAATAATCAGGTAATTATTTTTGATAGTGGGACATCTTATAATTGTTTAAAAAATAACTTAAATGAGATCAGAGACAACAGTTGATCGTTCTTTCAAAGGCAGAATGAATATAAATTGATCGTGAACAGAGCAGTTATATCTCTAAGTTCACCTGGTTCCCGTTTCATTTTCCTTCCATAGTAATGCCAGCATTTCTCACTCATCCACCACTGCATGCCTCCTACTGGAATATGGATGGTTGCCTTCACCTATCATCTACTGATCAACAACTGCCTCTGGTGCATGGATCAGCGAAAGAAGCTGTAAAATTACGTTGCTACACACCATTCCTATTCTTCCCTTCCTTTCTCTGAACGAATCTCCTTGAAAAAGAAACCTCTCAACAGTTTTGCCCTTTACCATCTGCCTTTAAACACACGTATGTAATATGTGTGCGCTCAGCTCAGGACTTCATGGCGTGGGTGCAAACGGTTCCAGATGTCTTGTGTAACTTGATACATGGTATGTTATTTATTTGCATTAAATTATTATTAATGCTTCAGATTTCTGAAGTCTTCATGAGTGTATCTTTTTATGAAAAAATCCAAACAATTTTTTTTAAGTTATTGAGACTATTCTTAGTCTTATTAGGCTGTAAAGCTGCATTTCTTTAGTAAGTGCACGCCTAATTATAAAGAATGTAGAAGAAAATTACTTACTTAATACATCTGGCAAGCCTTAAAAATCACACAAAATAGCTTTTATCATGAAAAATAAAAATGTTAAATTCTGATGGATCACCAGATACTGAATGATAGATTGTTTTCATGTTTGGAGCATTAAAAGCTATAAGCTGAATCTGAGCAATTTAGGGATAGAAGGTACTACACCAGCAGATGAAGAAAGAAATATTATTGAGGGAGATTGTTAGAAGAAAGGTATTTTCACACGGAATCAACCTAGTGACTTGAAATGTCAGAGACTGTGAAGCTGGTTCACCACTGTCTTTTACCAGATTAAGTAGCATTAGATTTGAAGAAATTGAGTGCAAAATGTTGAATGAGAGCCTTATAAAGCAAAGTCTTGCAGGGGTATAAGATGCAGAAAGCTTGAAAAGCATTTCAGGACTAAAAGAAATAGGGGTGAGCAAGTACGGGTGAGGTACTCAGACACGATAAACACCATTAAAATTCTACTGTGTGTGACGTAGATAGGCAAGACAGCCATTGTATTTCTCTATTCCACGTTGTATCTATAAAGTTGTGTGGGTGAATACAGCGAGGTCAAAGTGTAGAACTAAGACTTAACACACAACTATCAGATAACTACTCATGACTACTGATGAGGAATGCATGTGCATATATAAGGACGGCTTTAATTTTTTTCAATGAGTAGCAACATTTCGCAGTGTATAGGAAACTACTATTTGTAAATGTGCGTTGAAAACTTAGAAGTAATCCGCATCAAAATTTTCCCAAAGCTACATGCCCTAGAAAAGCTGAGAAGGGTTAAAGACATAAGTGTTTGTGAACCAGGACAGAGTTTCTATGGACTGTGTTAGTCCTTTCAATGTCATTTATTCAGGCTAAAATAGAGAAAGATGCAATTTACTAATTATATGAACAACTTGTCTCTACAGTTATAAACCGATTTCTTTCTTTTGTTTGTATCCATTAAAAACTCTGAAAATCAGAGATCTCTGAAAGTCAGATCTAATACTACTCGCTCTGTAGAAGAATGTATCGGAAATCATATGGCCATTGCAGGCGAGAGCCTCAGACAGCCTGTGTGTGAGTACGCACCGTTACCAGCAGTACGCTTTCTGATGAGCAAACCATGTAGAAGGGGAGGTTGATGAGATCAAACAGCACGTGAGTTTGGTCAGATCAATTTGTAACAGCAGTAACATGAAGACCCTCCAGTATTGCGGCTTCATCTCAAAAATGGGAGAGCCAGAACAAAAAACTACAGAGGCTTGCACATTAGTTTGCATTTGCTGTTTGCCTCAGGTGCCCAGCACACGCCCATCTTGACAGCAGAGTAATACAGCTCGTGCTGAGTTGTGATTTATTGCTTTTAACTATAAACTTTTAAAACTGCCCTTTATAATTTGTTTTACATTGTTATTTTAAGTATCAGCAACACAGCTAAAAAGCTCTTCCCAACTTGCACAGCTCAAAAAACCCCATGAGATCTCTGTCTAAGGACGGACTTGCTCCACAAGTTTCTATAGATATGCATGACTTTTAACTCCACAATAATTCTTTCTTCATAAGTGCTATGGTCATCATCCACGTTCCCAAAAATAGCGTATGCAACTCTTCATACTCTTGGCAACTGTATACCAAATAATTGTATTTAACAGAGAAAGGAACCTGTAGAGGAATGCATACACAGTGAGGTATATATAAAGTGACTGAATGATCGAATTGCTTATTTCAAGTGTATAAATATTTTATGTTTCCACCCAAGCAGTGTTCAGCAGAAGTTGTTTTCTCTTGAAGCCTGGACGACTTTTGCAAAGTCCTGCCACATTCTAGCAAAGTTGAATGTGACAGGAGACATGGATTACTTTTGTAAATGAAGAGTGCCAAGTTACCAGCGAGCTCTCCTGAGCACAGTGTTTGTTACAGATGATCCAATAAAAGCAAAATAAGCTGAGGGGAGCATCTGTTCAAACTGACAAAAATGCCATACACCATTCACATTTTTAGGCGATGGTAGGAAGCATTTGTGTTGGTGGCCAGTTTCTTTTCTCCCTGCTAAGTGCAGTTCTCAAATACGCTCAAAACAGACTAATCTGCCCGGCTGGAGACACGTTCAGCGGCAGTCCCCGCAGCAGCTCCAACACCTCTGTCCTAATTGCTTTTGCTTCTCATCATTCCGTAGGCAGCTCTGCCCAGACAAGGCAGCGCAAAGAGCATCTTGTGGGATTATGAGGGCGCAACTCCCCCACTGTGGGAAATCCTTCACAGAGGTGGAACTAGGGGTCCCATCGACGTGCTCTGCCTGATGCTTTTGGGTCCCTTTGTAACTCAACAGACTTCTAGATTGTGCTCTTAACAACTCACAGCCCGCTTAAAAGAGATTTGCTTTCTTCCAGACTTTTGTGGTTGTTCAAAATAGCAAAAATGACCCATGCATAGATTACAAGAGACTGAGCCAAAGGAGAGCATTATATAGGCTAGCACTCACCTGGGCTGTCAGAGTCATTTAGATGAAACATTTTTTCAGTATCTGTAATCTGATATTGTTTTCTTCAACTCCAAATGGTGAAGTTGTAAAAACAATGAAAACAATACCTGATTGTGGCACTCTTTTCCCTAATAAATGCAAACTGAACTATACTCAAAGTACTTTAACTGCGTTTTATGAAAATTATGCAACACGGGATATTCAAACTCTTCTTATTAATCACATTAATGGGTGTGTAGGTAGGAGGGTATGTTTGAAACAGTACACTGTATTCAACTTACATAACAAATTCCAGAAAAGAGGACTCAAAAATTATTTGAGCAAAAGTGTCTAAGGATAGTAGACTTTCGCAATCTGTATAGTGTCTTAAGATACACATCCCTGAACTGCTAACCAAACACACTTTCTATTAATCATGAGTGAAAAAGGCAATATTGTCTGGAGGAATAAGTAAAGGACTAGTACCTGTACCTGTAACCAAGAACACAAATTCTAATTTTACCTTTCTCTTACTTTTCTAGGGTCAAACCAGTTAACCCCTCTGGCTTTGCCTGTATTAATAAATTAAGCAATGCTAAAAAATCTTCCAGGGCTTCAGAACTTGATCATTATGTAATGTTAAATTAGACAAATGTGATCTATTGTTAGAATTGTTGCTGGCATGGCTTTGGATGAGGGCAGATAGCCATCTTTCAAACAACGGCCATGCTTTGGACCTGGGAAAGGTCAGAGGCCATCCCCAACCAGTAGCTTGCACGTAGCCGGTGCACTTCAGCAGGCAAGAGACAGTATGGTGGTATGGACAACTGGGTGTTGGATGCCAGCTGGCCTCAGTGCCCCGAGAGCAGTCCTAGAAACATTTCATTTAGCCATACTAAACACCGCTTCTGAATTCTGTTTTTCTGCTTGTGAAATTGAGATGTTAAAGCTGTGTAGCTGACAAGGGAGCTCAAGTTTGCGTAGCCTTTGGAAATGGAAGGAGCTCTGTGGTAAGACTGCCCTGGACAAACAGAAAGAATAAAGAGAAAGAACAGAAGGTTGAAGAAGTGCCCCTTGTATCTAAACCAAAGGCATTCTGGGATATATGGCATTTTCACAAGGATAGCTCAATAAAACTTCAAGCGGAAGATAAATTGAGGGAGAATGATTTACTTTATGTGAAAATGAAGGAATTCTTTGAAATTTTTCTTTTTCTTGTCAGCGTGATCTTACATCTCATAATGTTTTACATTATTCCACGCATGTTGTACCATCTAGCAAGTTAAAAGACTGTAGTTCTAAAATGGCAAAAGTCAGGCTCATAATACTGTGCAATGAGCTTTATGAATGCAATGGATGAAACATTCATTTGATATCCCCTGTGCTTTAATCCATTTAGTCTTTCTTCTTGCTTTAAAGATGACCAAAAGGGCCGGAGTATAAAACCGGACTAATATTTTAGTTAATGTTACTGTCACATGAGACACATGTCAATATAAATTAAGAATGAAGTTACATGAAAACACTGGTAAGATTCTAATAAACGTATGAGCACGTATGAGCAGCTTAAACTTTAAATAGGAAAATGGAATGATATTAAAATGGCAGAGAGCACACAGTACTATTGCTTGCTAACATGCAATTGCAACAGAAATTTTTAAGAAGTGTCCCTATTAAAATAACTGTATTGGACAGTGAAGTAAATTTTACCTTCAGGTTACAAAACTATTTGCTGGGCAGAGGGGAAAGGGAAGGGTTTCCTCTTTGCTACACTACAAAACCCAACCCAAATATGATACTTACAATGCACAATAATATTATCGTTTTATCTTATTTTTGCTACAGACTAAATCTTTTGGGTTTATCTGTGCACTTAAGTGATACTCCTCTCCTTGCAGGAAACGAACTGTATGGAGAGATTCATCAGCACTTTAAGGAAAGCTTTTTTCTATACTGGGATTTTGAAACTTCATTAACACAGCAAGGAAATTTCAGCCCTTGTCTTAACAGTTGCTAATCTTCAAGATTCATACCGGCTAAGAAATAACAACAGAACTCACGCAAGTCACTCAGTGAGGAAGCTGCAATGGCCTATACCTTGGGGCTTTATTTTATTGTGGAACAGCCAAGCTATGGCAAGGCTGCAGCACCCTATAATTATACCAAGAACTGTAAGCTTCCAGAAGGCAACCGCAATTCTTAGTGTTCGACTGCTGCCCTTCATGAAATAAATACCAATTACATTACAGTTGCCAAAGCGTGAAAAAAATAGACATTTAAAATGCTAATTAAAAAGGAAAAAAAGATCAATGATGCATTTAATATTTCGAGACAGGAAGTTAGTAATATCAGGTAAGGCCCTGACGCTGGAAAGTCATCCGTTTCACTTTCAAAGCCCTACTATAAGAGGTAGTGCTATGAGTTTTATACTGGACAAGTATTTAATCACGTATTTTCAAAATAATATTGAAAGATATTGCCTGTGAAAATTCCATTAAATTGTTTAAAATACAATATAAATGGTATTTTTGATAACTTTTACTTTGACAGAGGTCTGTGTTGTTCTTAATTAGCTATTTGTAATTATAAGTGCTTAAAAAATATAATTTCTTTTCTATGAGAAATTCGGCACAGCTCAAACAATCACAACAAAAAGCAATTTTTAAAAAGGTTTTTTGAAAGATCCATTTTGTATGTCAAGATGAATGTCCAGTTTTGATAATGTTTAAGCATTTACTTCCGAAGTCAACATTTTTTCCTTCTACAACAGTTTAGAATATAACTTTTTATATTTAATCCAATTTTTACATTAAAAGTATAACCAGCTAATTCTGTTAAAATACTCTTCTTCTTCATGTTATTAAAATATTTTTCATTGAAATTGCAATATTCACTCTTTCAACAAAAACATTATTATTTGAAGCCTTTCCATTGGACTTTTTTAAATACTCATTTGAGATTTAAGTATTTTTCCTAAAGGCAAATAAGTGAGGGTGGCTAGAAATGAAATAATTATTGCTTACTAATAGGACCTGCATCAAATATGGTTTTATACCAGTGTAATGCCACTAAATCACTCTATATATTAACAGCTTGGAATAAAGTGGAGTGCCCATGGGCATGTGTTCCTCTATTCAGTTGTCACATCAAGTGACAAAGGAATGTATACGCTCATGTAATACTTCAGAAGATTCTTTTTCTTTTTTTTTTTTTTAAGCAGAATTAAGACTGGAGTCATTGAAGCAGTACAAGATGGGAGAAAATTGAATTTTGTGCACTGGAATAATGTATGTGGTTTTCAGTGTGACAGTCAAAGCTACAAAGTGAAAAGAAGGAAGCAGAAAATCTTGATTAGACTAAAAGAAAAACAAAAGAAGTGATAAGCCTTTATAATTTAGATTTTCTGTACAAGAGATGAAAAAATACAGAAAACAGCATCTGCTCAAGTCTCAAGAGATGGGGATATAAGTATAAGCAGCCCTGCGCTGAGCTAAACTGAACAAAAATTTTGAATAATAGAGGCAAGATTTGACCCACGGTGATTATAACTACCTTTTGGAGGCTACAGGATACTGTTATTGTATTCTTCCAGAGAACACAGAAAATTAATCATATCATCCCTGCATTTTACTTCCAAAGGCAAACCCGGCTGCCATAAAGTCATTTTATACTGAAGGGAAGTCAGAGTATGCCAAATGCCTATATCGTTCCCCAATATCCTACCATGTTAAGTGCCTGATCTTAAAGGTCCTTAAATTAAAGATGGTGCAGTGGCTTTGGAAGAACCAGTAGGTTTTCTGAGTCCCTGAAATCCCAGAAACTTTGCCAAGAATGGTCAATAGATAAGTAAGGCAAGACTTATTCATGTACGTCGTCTGTTCTTGAGACTGTTAATACCCTGATTTGAGCTTGATATTCTGCCTGAAATCTCACTCTCTGTGTTAGTTCTGTGCACAACCATTTCTCATTACCTTACAGAGCTGATTCATTGCAGAGGCCTGAACCAATTGGACCTTAACTTTTTTTTATATATATATAATTTTATAGGTAATAAAAGAAATTGAGTTAATTTAGGAAAAAAAAATATATATATACATACACCCCAGGTTTCCTTAAACATGCAAAAAAATAGAAGAGATGGCAATACTCAGGAAAAAATCACCTCTGGAATTCATGCTACTCTGGAGAAATACATAAAACTGTGTATATGCATGTTGGAAATAACTGAGCTGGGATATACAGTGTCGAGACTAGGAACTTAAGTGCAGCATTAACAAATGTAATATGATTTTCAAATTGAGAACTAATGACTATTCTCTAATTTGCATTTCAGTACTCTACAGGAGGGCCCAGATTCTATGTCATTTTGTTCAACTGCAGGCTGTCATGAAGAGAATAAGATTTCAGGACGCTGAATACCTACCAGGACCTAGTCAGAGCTGTGGTTCAGCCAATACTAACACATGATATCTTAATCCAAAATATAATTTGGGACTCCCGTGTTGCTGAATAACTGCTCTCAGGTTGCAGGATCACAGCATTTTCACTCCTGTACATTTACAATGCTTTAATTTACTTCTCTTCAAGGGCCAACTGAAACAAATGCATCTACCAGCTCATGTTGAAAGTGATAAAGTCCACGATCTTTTAGAAACAGACATTTTCTTGCTACCTTTGTCTTTTCCACCGAACTTATTGTTCCCTAAGATGAAAAAAAAAAAATCTATTTTGCAGCAGAATGCTTTTGAGAGTATAACCCTTAAAGACCAACTGTACCAATGTAGTAATTAACTCCTCGGCAAGAAGAATAAAGAACAATCTATTCATTCCTCATCAAGCAGAAACTTCTTCATTCACTTTATTCGCTACATTGTTCAGTTAAATAAGCAGAATTTTCAGTTTGTTAAAAAATACAGGAAATGGAGAAAAAATATGCACCCAAAAGCTTGTCTGTTTTCTCAAGCCATATTAGTTCATTTGACAAAGTGTATTTAAATTAGAATTGTTTTCTTGGATTCCAAATACACATTAAACGCAGCCATGATTCCACCCCCACTCCAAACAAGCACACGATATAAATCAAAGGATTTCTTACAACCCACAGAATTCCTCTGAAAGCTACGTTACTTTAGAAATCAGACAATGGATACTTTACAAGAACACAACTACTCTCTAATTATCTTTTAACTGATAAGGATTAATTAAAACCTAAAGAAAGCACTTCTCTCCACAGTAACAACTATTTTTTAACCCAAATATTTACAGTATTTGTATGTGCCTTCATTCTGAGGAACTTGGGATGAAAATGTGAATTCCCTGGAAATGATCATTTTATTCACAGTTGGTAGGTTTGGGGGACTTCAAAATGTAACAGAATTAGCTTTTATGGACCACTTTAGCTCTTCCATTACTAGTCGTTTGATAGTTGAAAAGGAACTAACTTTTTGCTATGAGGATCTAGTTGGAAGAGACCCAGCTACAACGAAGACTGGAGCCTGACTCGTTTCCCACATGAGCGATCACTACTGGGACCCATTTAAATGCCCAGGATGTACTTCTAGCTTTCAGTCATGGTCTTTGCTGTCACATACCATGTTCCACTGCCTTACCTGGAGATAGATGTGTGGAAAAGGTGAGTTATTTGTATTTATGTCCAGTAATGAAAATTTCCAAGACAGTCTTCCAAAGTTTGAAATAAATACTTGAACCTTCAACTCACAGAGTTACTACTGAACTGTTTTGAAGTTATCATGCAATTACTCTGTCTGAATAATCAGTCACATACTAAAATTCACTTCCTTTTGTCACAGAAGTAGTTAAACTGCAATAATAATATCATGGGAACCTGATTTTGGCCTGATGTTAAGACTCATAAAGCTGTATGACTCAGATACGAGCACGGAAGAAAAATCTCCATATGGCCAGAAGAAGAACACTTTCAGACATTTTATTGTTAAGACAGGTAAGCCAAGATGTAGTTTGCATCTGTAAGCAACAACACAGACTGCCAGCAGCTGAGCAGGAGATCGAAAACATAGCCAAACACTCGCTGATCACTATGAGTGATACAGATACCTACAATCTGGGAATAGGATGTAGAAAATAAAAGATGAATTATATAGCTGAGTAATCCATACAGACACCCCTGAAGAATGAGCATTTTTAGAATATTCTCCTGTTTCTTCATTTTCAAGTAACATTTACTTGTGAAATTAATGATACGCTTATTCTACAGAATGTGACGTTATTTTATTCCTATAGACATAAGTAGGCTACTCTTCCTCCATGCTGTAATATTAATCCATTGGAAAGGTTGCAACACTTGCTTTTGCTTTAAAGTTATTGTATTGACCCGAGAAGAACATGGTCTTGGACTCGCCAGAATGAGAGAGAAGCAGAAAGATCCAAATGGTCTACCCAAAAAATCCACCACATATACCCCTTGGTTACATAACAGAGATGAAAATCATGCACAAAGGCTTTAAAGGCCGTCTCCAGTGGTCTAGAGAGCTGGTTTGGTTCACAGAGATAGATGAATCTATTAACTTCAAAGCAGACAAAAACATTCAAGTACCAAGTTATCGCCAAGGACAAAGCACTGTTCCCTGCCTTTTTGGGTGTCTTTTTTTAGACCTTAGCCTGAGCAACTGGAAGCCCTACAGCTCACTTGAATTAAATCATCTTCTGGTCTTAAAGGAAGAGGAATTATATTGATAAGTGATCTTGTTTATCCCGACATCTCACAATAAGTGAAAATGAGGGGAAACAGCAGCAGGTGTAAAATTAACTTAGTTCCATAGAAACACTTAAAAAACTTTGGGAGGAAAAGGGAAGATATTAAATTACCAAATGGAAATTAAAATTCATAAAGCATTTAAGAATACATTTAAAGTCAGGTTAACCTAGTACAGGACATATCTTTTGATATATTGTAGTACTGCCTAAACATGATCAAAAATGTTCAGCTCCTATTGCACTGAAATGTAATAAGGGATCGCTCATTACTTACTAAAGCAGCCAGCAGCTCGTATTTGTTTATATGGAGATTTTTCATTGTGGACTTGCTGTAGTTGTTGAAATGTTGCTGTTTAGTACTTAGAAAAAAATAAATCTGTTTCACAGATTCACAATAAATCCCGATTCACAGGATACATTGGATGGCTTTATGAGTCACTGTGTTTTACAGATTCTACTTCCTTAACCAATGAAGTCCTTGTGCTTTCAAAAGCTATTCTGATGGAGCTTTAGATTTTCTTCCTGTGCTGCCCAAAATGATAAAGAATCAAGGCTGTCTAATTGCTTAGGTAAATATCTGTTCTGAAAGTATTCAGAACATCTGGAAAATGGTGGATTTTATTTTAGGCGATTTAGAGCAGATAGAAGAGTTAAACATGAGACACCTGAAATTTTGCTGAATAAGATCCGTGACACTTGTGCTCCATTACCAAAAAGCATAGGGATAACAGAAAGAGTGGAAACCTTGTTCCAAAACACATGCCTGTCATTCATTCCACTTTGTTTCCATCCAGTTTAAGCAACATAATATTCTATTCTAAAGAGAAATTCTGTCGCTTCAAGTATTCTGTTACTAGTTAAGGAACAGCATGAAGAATGGCTTAGATGTTAGACACTTAAAACACACCAAAGTTGGTGAGTGATGAAATTACATGTCAGCCCTAAAACTAGACCAGGAAAAAATTTGTGCTCATTTAGTATGACCTCTGAGATATCAGGCCACCAATTACATCTGTATGGCTAACTGGCTTGTATATATGTGCAGCTACACAGTAAAATTTGTTTTGAATGCTTATTCCAAAGCTATGTGAACCATTTCCATGTTTAGAGAAACTGGGAAAATATCTGTGTATTTTCTGTATTTGTAAAAATATTTCTATTTTACTGAAAATATTTTCAGCATTGTATCCTCTCAGTAGATATTTTTCGTTAAAATTTGTCTGCTATCTCTCCAGCTCAGTAAGGAGGAGATTTAATTATTCTATTTCCACTGAGTATCAACCGTAAATGAAGGGAAACTTTTATGCCTCTCTGTTAGACAGGATGGGGAGCAACAAGTGGTACACAATCTGAGATGGACAATATCTAAGAAGGAAAGAGAAGATACTTCTCATTCTAATTCTTCATTGTTCCTTCTTTCTAACAACAACAACAACAAAATTTTCAAGCCCCAAGGGACAGGCTGATTCTATGTGTATGGAAAATAAAACAGAAAATAAACTGCTTTGAAATAAGAAAGACATTTTCAGACTTGTTTTGAAGACAATAGATCATACTTGGACAAATAGCCTACAGACTATAATTAGAAACCACACAAAGTTACTGGGAAAAAGAAGGCAAATGTTTTACAGATTTTAGATTCCTACTAAATATGTATAATTTTTTTATTCTATGATACATTCAAACTTATCTGCAACAGAAATCTGCAGCAGAGAAAAAGTTCATTTCTACTTTAACAGAAAGCTCTGCATATTGTTTTCTTTTCCAAAGTTCTATCCAGGGCTGACTAGTGATGGCAAGCTTGTTTTTTAATAAACACACCGAAATCTTGCAGAGACTTTATACTGCAGCCATTTGCATTGCACATTATCATTCTGCCTTTTGCAGTTCTTAGCATTCAGTGGGAGGAAACAATAGGATTGAAATAATTCACACAAATATTAGACAAAAGGTAATATTAACAGTTGTATCTTTTTTGCATTGAAAAGTCTTTGGCATTTTTTATTTCACCCAAGTAAACTGTGAAGAAATACAAAAAGGTCGCTTCCTTTACGTCTATTTCCTTATTGCTAGGATTTACCTCAGCTTTCAGGAAACATTTAAAACATTTACAAAAAATAAAACAGAAATAATAAGAGCAACAAGCAGATGAAAGTGAATGCACACATTTAAAATAAAAGAAGTTCTATAGTCAAAATCTGATGAGTCAAATTCTTTTATTATGTACCGCTACTAAAGAGGACAGCGGCTGGATATTCCTTTGTATAGAGATCTCATCGTGAACCTAATGTAGTTGTTGAAAGGCTTCTGCTTAGTACTTAGTGGAAAAATCTGATTACGATGTGTTGATTCACAGGATGACTTTTAGTCACTGTGTGTTTTACAGATCCTACTTTCTTACTAGATCATTGAAGCCCTTGTATTTTTAAAAGCTTTTCTATTTCAGCTGTAGATTTTCCTCCTGTGCTGATCAAAATGATGACGAAACTAGGGGTATTCGGAGTTTGTTGAAATACACAAGTTGCAGAAGCTAAAGCATCTACTGCAAAAGCAAGAGGAAAAGCTATACAAATTTCACCCGGAAGTCCAAATTATTGCATTTCTTATCGGCATAGATGAAATTAAGGGTTGTTTGGGGATTTGGGAGTGGAGGGTGTGAGGTTGGGTTCTTTTTTTGGTTTCCTGTTTTTTTGAAGAAAGTAGGCAAATCACTAAACTTCTTTGGGCCTTACACAGCCAGTTCATTTTGCCATCAGTAATAACATGCAGTTATCTCATAGGACTGTGAGTCTAACACATAAATGAGAAACTGCTACTCATACTGATGTCCACATGTTTTCCTTAATTAGAAACTGCTTATAAGATACTCAGTGTTCCATAAACATGCTTCAATTGCAAATTTTTCTTTTCACTTGAAATGAGGGAATCAGGAAGCTCAAAGTGTACCTGCAAAGGACAAACGTCTGTTTCCATTTACATGGTAGTGTGAATAGATTAAAAAACAACGTGCTCTCAGGAAATCTCAGTGCTGCCTCAAAGTGTGTGCTTCTTTTACTCATTAACTTATCACCTTAGAACCATTTAAAACAATCTAGGAATTATTCATCTGAGTCCATCAGTCCATAAAAAGCAAGCCTACCCTTAGGGGACAGCTGCGGTTGTGCAGGGCTGATATTTACCCAATGCAATCCGCTTTTGGATGGGATGGATCTTGCCAAATGCTTGCGAGTGTACATCAAAATTCAGCAATCTGTTCATTCCCTGAGATGCTGCTTGGAGAAGGTCTGATTTCTGGAGGGTAGTCAAAAAGAAGCAGGAAAAATAGAGATGTGTTCCTTAGGCAGTTGAACTACTTCCACTATCCATCTTCATTCCACCCAAGCATATGGCAATAAGAAGGTCAGCCTTCGGGCATATGCACAAAAAAAGTGGTTGGAAAGTGTACCAGAATAGAGTAAGCCTGAAAATATGCTGTAAACTGAAAGAAAGGTCCCATGATTCCCTTTCACATTGAGAACAGCTCCAGACATGTATTTTTATGCTACAGAATGAAGGAGCTTCTGTTCAGCAGCAATAATGCTGAAGATGGGAGGTGGGTAAAGAAAAGATGGGAGAAACATTCTTCTGTCTCATTCCATGTGATTTGAGATTCTACTTAAGGAGCTCACTGGAAAACCTGATCCCAAATCATCTGTTTGCTACCTTTTATGATCCTTGTGGTGTCCAACCACTTCTGAACCTTCACCTTTTTTTCAGGTATCTCTTAGGGGTCATTGATCTGTAACCTCCCTTTATACACTGTTCTCCTATTATATTTTCTGACTTCAGGAAAATTGGACAAGATAAATTTGTTTCCTCAATCCACAGAAACTATTTTCAGGAATAAGCCAGTGGTAAACAAATCCTTACTCAGTGGCAACAGCAGGATGTTTACAGTTGCTCCTGAGGGCTTAACGCGCTTTTTTTTTTCTTTTTCAATTTAAACTTGGAATGATGATTAGGCAAAATGCAATGCGATGATTAGTAAAATGCAAACCAATTTTTTTAACTGGTTCTATACTTATAAGAAGTATGTTCCAATCCTAATTTCCTAAACTTCTACGATCAAGTATCAAAAATCTTTAATACTATGTAGGGCCATCAATGAAACAAATTAAAAGTGTGTTTCTATAGCATTATCTAATGAGTTTCAAGTCCCAAAGTTATCTTATCCTGGTTTTGTGCATCTTTATCACCGTGATTGCCAACACCAAGTGTTCTAGGCTAGTATATATTTTGTGATCTAGTAGGAGTAACCATAAAATATAGTTAAAAAGACTGTCCCCACTTTAATCTTACATATTTTTAAAATATGCAAACCAGTATAATTTTGATTCATTGAGGCTTTCATGACGGACTTTTCCCAGTATTAGCTACAAGTAATGTATAACATAGAAAATACTGTTAAAATCTTGCAAGGGGTCAGCATCTGCCAGTTTTACTCATGCTGAATAAAATCAAACTTTCATAAATAGTCCTATTGATGTCAAGGGGCTATCTGAAGAATGAGGTCTTAGGGTAAGAAAAGAAAATTAAAAGCAAACAACCACCAAACAAAAAACTCTGTTTGCAGCCTATACACTAGTCTGGGACTTTGATGGAATAAACTGGTGTAACTCCATTAACGGGTAAGTAAATTACTCTGACTTCTACAACCAGCTGACTGTGTTTTATATAATTGTGATTCCTGCCTTTACATATTTTCTTTTTTAACCTACTCCCTCCATCTTTCTTTCTACTAATTCCAGTTCTTTGCTTTTATCTTATTCCTCCTAACTTTAAATTAATTTTATCTTTCATGCTCCCCACATTTAAGGTTCCTCAAGACCACTAAAGCTCATTTATAAAGTTTGTCTTAGTAGTACTTTATCATCAGAACAGAAGGAGGAATGATTTTGTCAGAGTGGCTGAGAATTAGTCCTTCATCCATACTTGCAAGCAGGTGCATATAAACAATCATCTGGTAAATACCACCACTTGCCCCTTCCAGCTGAAGACATGGAATACAAACCAAAATCTCCTTGTGTCACACTACTCTTGATATAATAAAGTGCAAAATGAAGCTATTGTATCAGTTCCATCTGCCCCATCCTTTCTAGTGAAGGTAGATATTACCGGGGATGCTTCAAAACACAGACTATTTTTTTTTTTCAAAGACTAGGTAAAAGATTCTGGGCAGAGATGACTGCTTTTCCATTCTTAGACCTGCTTTTGCTCTCTTACCGCTTTTATACTTCATTGATTTCAACACATTTATTCTCTGCTTACAGTGATGTGAGAGAAGATTCATTATCTTTAGCAGCTTCTTCAAACATGCAGAACTAGATTAAATCTGGTACTGCAACGTGTGTTTGGGGGAGGAAGCCAGCAACTGAGGAAACTCTTTCTGAGTTTATACAGTTCTGTACAGTGAAAAAGGCAAAGGAAAGGCAAAGGTAAGGAAAAGGTGTGGTCTCTTCTAAATTTAGAAGAGAATGGTGACATTCATTCCAAAGGAGCAATTCCAAGGAGGTTTGAGTATTAGTCACAGCTTCCATAACTCCCCCAAACTCATGCTCTAACGATTACTGCCAAGATCATTCACCATTTTGGGAAGGTAAGGGGCAACTATTTTTCATTTTGATGAATAAGTCCTGCCTATCTTCAGAAAGCCCACAGGAGGTGCTTGGTTGCAGTTTTTTGCCGAAACTTTTATTCTTCCCTGAAACTATTTGAAGAACTCTTCCTGACCTCATTAATTACTCCCAACATATACACAAATCCACAGTTTTCAGTAAATACTGCCAAGGTATGTGTTAGATTATTTTTCTAAATCAATTCATGTATTCATGCATATAGGGAAAGATTTTATTAGAAAAAATCAGCTTATTTAGTAAAAGTAAAATGAATTTAAATGGTTATATATAAACAGCATATGGCATCTACTCAAATTCATCACTTTTAAATGCATAACAGAGAAAGTATGGTACCTATTGCTCTTTCGTTTGTGTGTGCCCTCATAGCATTATTACATGGAAAGACTTGCACATGACACATTCTGGGGCCACAAAATGCCTGGAATAAGCCAGTGATGAGCATACTCTCATCTGAATTTATAAACTATTATTATCCTTTTCAAACATCAGATATTGCAAAAAGACCCAGCAGTACCATGCAGGCATACCATGCAGGCAGGCTGCCCCTAATCAAAAGAAAAGCTGGTAGAAGCATGTATTTTGAAAATGCAACAGAGAATTAATACGCTCTGTGCTTAGACCATTTTGAGACCTCCAGGCTCACAGAAAGACTTTGAGGGTCACCTTGACATCACTTGAGGGACAGATCTGAGTCTGAACACTTTTTTTAAAAAAAAAATCTGTATCTTCTTTTTAAACTTCCTGTTCCCCTTTGTTCTTCTTCATCAAGTTAATTTAGTTTTCAAAGAGACGATACAGTTCCCCATCTAGATAAGCATCCCTGAACCCCAAATCCTCCAGTCTTTACAGCAGTATATGGGCTACCATGAGGAAGGAATACAGGGGAAACAAGGGATTTGGAGCGCTTGCTGAAGAGTATTTGAAGAAGGTGGGAGACAAAGGAAGATAATCGTTAATTAGATCTAAAAATCTTTTTTTTTTTTTTAAATGGGTTGTTTAATTTTGGGGAGACCCATTTAAATCTTAGGATGCTTTATCTAACCTTCTTCGTCATCTCTTCCATTCAGTACACAATCTAATTCTTTCCTGTCAGTGGAACTGGCATCTTCAGAGATAAAAAGAAACAAAGATAATAGCATGCTTTTTTCTTTTTCATATTTATGAAGACATCGTAAAAGGATTATATGTAATTTGGACTTTGAGGCTCATGATAACAGACTGCATTGCAAAAAAGCTTCTTTTGATGAATATGAATGAATTGTCTGGATTTCCCAGCCAAACAAAAAAACACCACCGTGCTATGCAAAATTACTTTTGATTGTTTGTCTCTGAACTGTACGCTCAAGTCAGTATCAACACTTTGAATTGGCATTCTATTATTAAAACTAAAAATCACTTCCATTTCAGTAAAATTAGCCTTACTGAAGGCATTCTTGTTTGCTTGTTCCTTAATAATTCATATTGTTCACCCATTCAATGAAAACATTGGTTTGTCTACGGTCCTCCATTTTACCATTCAGAGTAATTCTCTTGCCATCTGACAGTACCATGGGAACACCCGAGCTGTGAGCACTAAACTGGCAGATAGCTGTGGCATGGCAAGATGAAAGCAAGCCCGTGGTTCAGCCAACTGCGTTAGGCTCCCAGACCCGCTACCTTTGATTCTCAGCTATTTCTATGAACCGTTTAACTGCCATGAACCTAATCTCCCCAGGGAACTCAGAGGCAAATAAAAAGGGAGAGAGAAAACGGAGGGAAAACAGTAGTTAGAAAGGGATAGAGTGTGCCTTGGGAATAAGGGGAAACAACGAGGAAGCTTCATGGAAACTTGTAGAATTACTCATGGATTGTTTGGCCATAATGTCAACAAAAGCAATGCTTCAAGTCAAGCGTTAAGCACACAGGTAGGTGCTTCCGATGTTGAAGTGGCTTAAGAAAAGCCTTACTTTTTGCTCAGCTGAGGTGAAATGCACTTCAAAACACAGTCATTTGTAAAGAGTTCTCAGAGAAATGTGTGAAGTATCCAAGATTAATTTTTGTTTGGTTTGAACTTCATATTTATATGATTCTTACCTTCTAATATGCAGTTTAGTCACTTCGGCCAAGTAAGTTCTTCTAGTTATGTTTTTCCACGCTGTCTAGCAACAGAAAGCCTCAGAGAACTACGGTCTGTCACAAAACAGCCTTCCCTCTTGCGAACATCTTTCCACTTCATCACAAAATACTGAAGCTTTATCAGTTTCAATGCCCATGAAGACATGGTGTCTTCACCATGTCTTCACACAAGAGTGCTACATTAAAGTCTCAAAACCTTTGAAATATTACCTGTTGGGCCAATGAGAAGAAACTGTTTATGACTGCCACAGATACACAGCACTTCATACTTTGCATACTGTTGCTCCACGTCCCTATTTCAGACTGAATAATAGCATTTATATTTAGCATTGGATGTACAAAAAGGTGTTACTACAACCTCAGAATGCTACTCCTGAATTAGCTCAAACAGCTCTGTGAGTTTGGCCTTTAGCTGCTCACCAATATTCTCCACACCATTACATTTTACATTGTATTACAGTAAACCATCACCACAAAACCTCCAGAGCAATGTTAGTTGCTGAACCAGAAAATTGAGATAACCACTTGTATAGCACATTTTGACTGAGCTCATCACTTCTGTAATGCCTGGTGACAATGAGTCTAAGGCAGAGAGTCTGGCAGTATCCTGTGCAGAGTTGCCATAGACACCCTGCATATTTAAAGCGGGTACTTCAATGACAAGCTGATCAAAAATGACGTTGATATAATCACTCTTTACATTACCTTATGAAGGCTGCATCAAAAAACTCAACTTGCGAAAGCTAAAGCATTGAAGAGAAAATTATTTGTAAATATCTTCATTGATGTGAACGCTGGTGTAAGATTTCATTATTATTCCCAACTGTGCACAAATGAACAGGTGAAATTCCTGGTCTACTTTTATCTATCTCAGGGCACTGGGTGGTGGAGGTAGCTGAAATGAATGGTTACTTGTGTTTGTTTCTGTGCAGACAGGTGAGACTCTTGGAAAATACGTGAGTATGAATAGAGCAGTGGTTGTTTATCTGTTACAGAGAAAGCTTCATTTTGGAGAGACAGTGAAACTGTTGTGGGCTTTATAGACAGGTTAGAGCGTTAGTCCATTAGGTATGGGATCAAGAGAAGAGGTAAAGGCAAGAGGCGCCTTGGGGAATCTGTGCACTGTACTGTGCAGAGAAATTAGGCGTGAGGCAGCACTTCTTGACCTAGCTCTAGTTAGCAGAAGTTCCAGTCTGGCTTACCTCATCCTGCTTCCCTAGCTCACTTTGCAATATCTGAGTTACCTTCACCAGATTGTCACATACTACAACCAATTTCTACGATCCCCAATTTCTGACAGAAACAAGAACTATGTTCGGCACCAAGTCAAAGGGCAGCAGTGACTGGGTCTCATGAAATTTGCGTTCAGGAGCATCTTCCTGATCCTTCTGCTAATACGAACCAAGGAAAGGTCTGTAGTTCTTCAAAGCACATCTAGCTTATTCCCTCTAAATGCGCTGAAACTACTGCTTTTTTCTCCTTTGCAAAAAGAAGCTGAGGTGTAACTATTGTACGAATTTGCAGTTTTACTGCTGAGATAGAAGCTGTTACTTTTATCACACTCTCAGTTCCAATGAAGATTTGTGAGAAAGCTAGATGAAACAGAATAGCACCAGAAAAGGTGAAAATGGCATATCATATACATATAACTCAGCTTTGCATCATCTTATTTTTCCAAACTTAGGTATTTATTTTTTAAAAATTCAAAGTTTTCCAAAAAGCTGAGACTAGAAAGTCACCTGTTGTGATTATTATCAGAAGGCTTCAGAAAAAAAAAAAAAAATTAACAGGTATTAAACTGCTGAAACACTAACTAGGTTTGCCTGTGCTGAAAAAAAAAAAATCCACAAAGAAATGGCAACATTTAGACCATCGACTCTAACTAAAGTTGAATGAACCTGTGAAATGCCTTTTAGTATACTATTCTATGAATAGTAAATATTTTTAATTATCATAAATATTTTGTGATGCAAGAGTGACATCACTTCTGTGATATACTATATGTACAGTGTCTACGTTACTTGCAAGGACATGTACAGAGCGCAGCCGTTCTTCTCCAGTGCTAGCTCAGTCAACTTTTATGTTCCCAAACTAATATGTCCCACAAAACCTAAAGATTTAGGCAGGCAATACTTCCATTCACCGCTTGAAAATATAATTGTAGAAGAACTGAATACTGTATTCACATTTGCAAACTTTGTTTTAGCGCGTGGGGGGGTGGTGGTGGTGTTCTGTTCCCCCTCTGCCCCCACCCCAAACCATAACATTTTCAATGAGAGTGTAATTTAAGAGGCTTTGAAAAAAACTCCTAAGGAAATGAATATTAATACTATTGATGATTAGAATGCATTTAGTTTGCTTGCCATTAACTTTTCGGTACCACAGTTGCTTGCCTATAGACAATATTGTAATGATTTACATTTACCACAGCTTCACATCAAGTTGCAGATGTTCACAGTAACAGCTGTCATCTGAAAAAATTGAGACACTTTAGAAATAAAATATATGAGGCTTTGAAGATGTGAGGCACCCAGTACTTTTGAAGATAATGAATTCAAGCTACGAAGAGTTTTCTAGCACCCTTCTATGTAGCTGCTCTTTGCAAGTTTTTGACAGAAAGTCTGAATTAGGACCGTGGCTAAAATTATCCCTGCATGAATCGGCTTCTCATTATTTACCAAGCTCTTTTCAAAACATCATCCATTTATACAAAAGACAACAAGACAATAACTTCAAGAAATCCTATTTTTTTAAAAGAAGTTTGACTTAAGGTCTTCCTTAAACTGTTCTTCATTCTCAAAATGAGTTTTCTGTGCTGCACAGAAGCCCAATTGATACAGCACACATATTCCTGCATGTTTGCTTGGGGCTGGAAACATAAAAAACCAGCCCTGACGGGATCTACACTCTTCTGTCAAATTTCACCTACAGCGACCATAAAGGTTTCCTGCGTATGAGGGTTTAATACTGATGTTTCAAGATGTTCCCTGTCAGCACCAGTTGCACTTTCTCACTTTGTCATACTTCTGTTCCCATTTGGCACAAAGCATTCCTGGGAAATTTTCATTCAAATAGCATTTGTGGGTCAGGTTGGAATTGCTCCATGCACAATGCTCCCAGAACAAAGAGAAGTCAGGTCACTTAACTGGATACACTTTCTGCTTTTCTAACCACAGGCACGAACTGCATCATGTCTATGCCTACTGAAACTTGCTGCAGTATGTACCAAAATCTTGACATCGCTGACTTCCAGCATTTTTTAACTACAGGAAACATATTAAGCTACCTTTGCCTTAAACCTTCCACAAACAGTAGTGCTAGAAACCAAATAACCTGGCAACAGGCTCTTGGTAGGAGGATAAAAGTTGGAATGCAGCCCACGTCACATATTTGGCTACATCCTGTACAATACAGTAGCCCAGGCCAACGCAGAATTATTACCATATGGGACTGTAATGATGAATGGCTCATGGACAACAGTGGATATTATGCTAAAATCTATGAGAAGCCAGGACAGTTGCTTGGAGTTTGTGTGTATTTAAAGATGTTTCCAAAATACCATTTTTGCATTCACACATCACAGCAAAGAAATTAATATTCGACCTAATACTCGGTAACGTGATGCCAGAGCAAATCCATTCCACATTACAGTCTACAGCAGAACAATGTAAAGAAAATATCAACAGATGTTACAGATCTGTGATAAATAAAAAATACACGGTGTCATGTCACTGGCAAAGGGAACGTTTCAATGTAAAAGATGTCTTCCATGTAAAAGACCTCACTGCTCATTTGTTTTCAGAAAATTGACTTTTCCAAAATCCTTGTATCACATACAGAATAAGAGAGTATCTCTGAAGATATTCAATCCGGTAGCATTTACTACTTTAATCAATACATGTTTACAGAAACAGTAAAGAGAAATAAATTAAATACTTTATAAATCATCAGCTGTCTATAGGGACTATTTTAGCATTTGTAGAACAGAGTTAAAGGCGCACTGCTCTGTACCAGTTATCCAGCTATTTGCTATACCAATTCCACCATTCAAGATCGATATTTTCCCTGACTATACCTCTTTCTGCAACAAGACTCTGCCAAAGTAAAATGGGGAAAAAAGGGAGACTCTTCCCTGGTTCTTTTTTGGAGGCAAAACTGCATCTAAGTTATCAGCATTTGGGAAATAGCAACAAACTGTACCTCTGATATTTTTACTAATTGAGAATAAAGAAACATCCATCAAAGACACTCGCTTTATCTGTATATTCTGAATTAAAATAGGAAAATATGAATGGCACACAGATGCTTTAGAATTTTCATTTTTCACGTTCTGATTTTTTTTCTTCCTTTCAAGAGCTTAGATAACTGATCTTAGTTTTTTCCACAAACAGAAAAAGGAGAACGGGGAATTCCCTTCTGAAGCAAATAAGTATCACTACAAGTCAATGTTCTGGATGGCTGGCCCCAAAGAGTTGTGGTGTTAAATCCAGTTGGTGGCCAGTCACAAGTGGTGTTCCCCAGGGCTCAGTATTGGGGCTGGTTCTCTTTGATATCTTTATCACCCATCTGGACGAGGGGATTGAGCGCAGCCTCAGTAAGTTTGCAGATGACACCAAGTAGGGTGGGAGCGTTGATCTGCTTGAGGGTAGAAAGGCTCTTCAGAGGCATCTGGACAGGCTGGATCAATGGGCCAAGGCCAATGGTATGAGGTTCAACAAGGCCAAGTGCTGGGTCTTGCACTTGGGTCACAATAACCCCATGCAGCACTACAGGCTTTGGGAAGAGTGGCTGGAGAGCTGCTTGCTGAAAAAGGACCCGGGGGGACTGGTTGACAGCCGGCTGAATATGAGCCAGCAGTATGTCCAGGTGGCCAAGAAAACCAATAGCATCCTGGCTTATATCAGAAAAAGGGAAGCCCCTCAGGACTGGAGAAGTGATTGTATCTTTGTACTCAGCACCGGTGAGGCGGCACCTCAAGTACTATGTTCAGTTTTGGGTCCCTCCTTACAAGACAGACATTGAGGTGCTGGATCATGTCCAGAGAAGGGCAATAAAGCTGGTGAGGGGTCTAAAGTAAAAGTTTTATGAGGAGCAGCTGAGGGAACTGGAGTTGTTTAGCCTGGAGAAAAGGAGGCTCAAGGGACACCTTATCGCTCTCTACAATTACCTGAAAGGAGGTTGTTGCGAGGGGGGATTGGTCTCTCTTCCCAAGTAACAGGTGACAGGACAGGAGGAAATGGCCTCAAGTTGCACCAGGGGAGGTTTGGATTGGATATTATGAAAAATTTCTTCACTGAAGGGGTTGTCAAGCATTAGAACAGCCTGCCCAGGGAACCGGTAGAATCACGATTGCTGGAGGTATTTAAAAGACATGTAGATGTAGTGCTGAGGAACATGGTTTAGTGGCAGCTTGGCAGTGCTAGGCTAATGGTTGGACTTGGTGCTCTTACAGGTCTCCTCCAACCAAAATGATTCTGTGATTCTTTTACAGATTAGTATCTTCATCTCCTCAGGCACAACCTGATGGGATCTGTCTAAAATTTAACAAGATACCCATTTCAAACCTGAAATGACCAGACATCTCAAAAGTATTTTACCCTGCAAATTTAGGATCTACAGGATACCATACTTGCTGGTTACGTATCATGTCATCAAGCTAGCAAAATCAAAAACAAAAATCAAACAGATTTCTTTAGGCTGACTGGAGCTGTTTGCTGAAAGTAATTTGGTACAGACTGACACTTCTTCCACATAGACCTTCTTGTGATATATGGAAGACTATTTACTTTGGACAAAACCCATCCAATTTCAGGACAAATTGCTTACTAATTATCTCCTATAAGATTCTTCTCATTAACTGACCAATACATTTGGCATAAAGTAAAATTACATGTGAGAAGCTCTGACAAGCCATTTTTACTTGGGCTATTATAAGACACTCAGTTTTCACTGAGCCTGTGCTGAGAATGCCTAAGGGAATTCCTGGGGGGGGGGGAAAAAAAAAGCGCACATTTTCTTCTTAAAAACCTTGAGCTCTGGCACTTATGTGAACGTCTATCAAATGAGATCTTGGAAGAATGGCTGGTTGGCTAACGCTCAGTGTTCGTAGAAGGTTAAAATTTTAAAAATAAACTTCAGCTGCCAAATTTCTAGGCAGCTGTGAGGCATTTCTATTGCTGGGGAGCACTTGTGCAAGGACTGAAACCAGGAGGATTGAGCAGCTCTCCAGCTGCAGGCAACTGCACAGCTCCCCATCCAGATGCCTCCATCCCACGGCCCGTGCCACTGCATGCTCCCTGTGCTCTTCTATTCACAGCAACACAGTATTTGTGATTTTTTTTCCTAGTCAGTTTTCCCTGTCATCAAAATCCCCCACACTCTCAGTATAATGTCTCCCTTTACAGGGAAAATGGGGAAAAAGGCTTTGTCCTCTGACTTACAATGGCACAACATGTCATACATGTTATCTATAGTATAAGATATTGTAACTAAATTTGGAAATTTTATTGTAAATGCAAGACAATTTCTTTCCCTTTTATAGTGATTTTTAGATAGAAAGCACCACCATTATCAGCATAGCAGCAGTTATTGTGGCTAGTACACCTCAAATTCAGGAAGCAAGATAAAACGCCTTTTCCAATAAAACTTGCAAAGCCAGTTTGCAAGCGACAGTTCAAACTGCTGATGAAACACACAGTCATCTATCATTGCTTTTTTAGATTTTATCGCATTTCCTCAGAATATTGTCACACAACCATGATAATAAAGTTAACAATGCTTGTGTCTATTTCTTCAGCTTTTCCTCATTACCCTTAATACCTCTTGCTAAAAATCAGTTTCATAAAACTAAACATACTTTTGGATAAGGACATTCTGTTTACAACCAAGCCTTGATGAAACAGTATCGGGAAAAAATAATAAAGCCCTTAATGACATACTGTGGGCTTTGTAGCCGATAACGTTTCACAACACATGCTGGATGTACCTGGGAAAAGTGCTTCAAGAGAGACACAGAACTGTACAGGTGAGCAAATCATCTCCTGCAGGCCTTCAGGCCTTTTTTTTTCCCCAAGGAAAATTTCAGTTGTCTTCTTTGTAACAGTGTTCAAAGCAGTCTTTCTGCATCACTATTTACAGCCGCGTCAGAAACGAATTATAAACAACAAAAACATTTAGGACTGGATTGTCCAAAAATCACAGAAGATCATTGATAGGAATAGGGAATTTTTATGAGGTTTCTTGGTACTTGGGGTGTACTATTAGGGCTTCCCCTGACAAGCTACTGGCTTCCTTAAGCCTATTGAAATTAAAATGGAAAGATGATGAATTATTGAAAGTAGAATTAAGCTATGTTGATAGCCAAACTTCCATCTTCCACTTCCTCTTCTATTTCAACCTGGCAGAATGCCATAGAGAAGGGAGTTACAGGCGTGCCGATACATGGACAGCTTTCTGCTCTTATCTCTCTATACTACATCCTATCAGAAGAAGAATGCTACAGCAGATAGCAATATTCCTGAACTATGCAGAAGACATCTTCTCAGAGGGTACCTCTCTGCCACTCAAACTTGGTTAAAATTTGCTAGAAAAGAACCAATCTGACCCATTTCCTTATGGCTTTTTTTATTTTTTTTTTTTTAAACTTGTCTTTGTTTTGTGAAAAAGAAAAGAAAAATGTTAGAGCAGTTAGAATGTAGACAAACATACTTCACTGTAACGTTTTCACTAACTGATTTATTCTTATAGCTGCCTCTCTTCTGTGACAAAGACAAGATGATGACGAGAGTTAAGGGAAAACATTTCCAAAATATCTATCAAATGCTGAATTTTTGTGCTGTGGTTTTACACATTTCTCTTTATTGTTTGACACACGAGAAGATTTTTCCAAACAAAAAAACGCAGTACGGTTTCAAATGTAAGACCTCTTGCCATGTAACTTTGGTTTTGAAGACTTTCAATATACAGGGTTTCCTGATGGCAGGGAATTTTATCATGCCTGCTTTACAAGGAGGAAAACATGGGCACCGGAGATGTAAATCTTTATATTTTCAGATTTTACAGCAGGAGGCTAGTGCACAAGCTAAGGAAACTCTAGTGCAGACCAACTCCCTGTAGCTGGAACGATGAAAGAGTGTATTAAATCTGTGCTTCTCTAGCTGCTCTTATGGTAAAGTTACGGTGCTTTGTATTCACTAGGATGTTGGAAGGGGATAGATAGCATGAGCATTTATCACATGATCAAACATACACTTTTAAAAAGTGAAAATAAAGCTCGAAACTGTCAGAGTGCAGGGTACAACAACAGAAAATGGAATAACTTCTCCTGTACCTTTTTCCTTTTTGAAAGCTCAAAGGCCATTTCCTAAGGATACGTTCTTTGCTATACATTCAGATGTCAAACTGAAGGGATTTTAACATCCATTGTGGAAGTGAAATAGCTTAGCAGGCAAAAGGATAAAAAAGAAAGCAAGACGATTTCCTTAAAAGTATCATTCAAAATCTTGATTATACCCTAAAAACAAAGGAAATACATTCTGCTACTTTTCAAATGCAAGTAGCTCAAATAATGATGGCAAAATGAAGTGATTTAATAACAATTTTAGAAAATACAAAATGTGATTCTTTAAAAAAAATTTCTTTTAAATCGTAAAATATGCTCATTCTGTAAGTAGCTGACATAATGGCAGAGAAATGAATATGAATTAGCAACAATTTAGGTAAATGCCAGGAGATTGAGTTGCGAGTACTTTGAAATCTTTTTGAAACTGTAAAGTTCATTAGAACAGGACTTGGGCAGAAGGCAAAAACATCTCTACGGCTCAGCTCCCTGCTGAGAACAATTATTTAATAAAAGTATAAAAAAACGCTGTGAAATACATACACTCTGTCACATAGAAACCTACAACCTTCACTTACATTCATCTATGTATGTGCTTAGGCAAATCAGATGCTACCAGCAAAAAAAATGCAAGCACGCGCAAAGCACCTGCTGGTGTATTTGGAGGCCTTGGGTTTTTCTCTCCGTTGACGTGTTACGCCAAACAAAAAATATCACAGGGAAGCAAGTTCTTTGCAAAACATCGTTCCATGAATAGATTAAAAACACTAGTGGGAAAGAATGGGACAAGGAGATGGAGGAGATGACTGTGCTGTACTTTTACGCCACAGCTCAGTACTGAAATTCAATTGTCTCCTGACTATCAGCCAAAATATATTCTGGAGTACCTCATGCTCTACCTGGCTCACCAAGACAACTTTTCAGCTTTTGTCTTAACTGAAGGTTCACGGGAACAGATGGTTAGTACACAATCCGATCGTTGCACACAGTAGATGCTGAGAACACCCGGGACGTCTGTTGGGCTACTTCTCTCTGCCCCTCAGGCTAGATTATCACTGAGGACTTCTCCTGTCTGTCTAGCAAGCTGTGCAAGTATTTAGTCAAGACAGAAGGGCTCCCCAGCATGAGAAATCAAAGGAGGTCCACCTCAGACCATAAAGCCTGGGTAGTTTGGAAACTCTTACCAATGGCAAGTCTGAAGTGGGTTTGAGCCAAGCTGCTAGCAGAGAGCTGCAGTGAACCCATCTCTTCTGCTTCTTGAAAGAGTATGCAAACCACTGAGTATAAATCACATCCTCGTCACATCTGTGCTGCTTTCTTCCTTTCCAAGGGGAGGCGGGGGTGGACACAATATATTTAATTCCCTGGCAACTGATTTCAGGTTATGTTTTTTATTTTTTTTTTGCTTTATTTTATTTTAATTGCCAGTTAGGCAAGACAGCGCCAGAATAATGCAGAATTAGACTGTGATAATCCACAGTATGTGCTCATTAGTCACATGAAAATCACAGTCACATGTCTGCAGTATCACACCCTAGAATTAAGGCTAAAAAGTGGAGAGAAACAGAGAAAACTACACTATGAGTGTATACTATGAGTAGGAGTTTAAGGATTGTTGGTTTTTTATTTTCGTACAAGATACAATCCCCCTAGGTTCTTTTCTCAGACAGCCTAATAGCTTCCCCCCTCCCCCCCCAAAAAAAACCCTTTTTCTTCCACATAAATCCCAATTTTGACATTAAAAAGAACACTCTCCCTGTCCAAAATGATCTCCCCTTTCCTCCCTATCTACCAGCGCTATCTATCACAGAAAAATGATTTTATTTTACTTTGGATTATTCAGTGTCCAGAAATCAAAAATCTTTCTTTCCAGTAAATGATATCAAAGTGAAGTAAAATAGCAAACAAAAGTTCTCACTTTTTCTCAATTTTAAATGTCTTTATAATTTACTTTGGCTGTTTCAGATTAATTCTTAGAAGCCCGTTTTTAAAAATCATTATACATTTCACTGTAGGAACGAGTCTACTGAATACTGATAGTTGTAGAAGTAAACATTGCTGTTTATGGCTGCATCAAACACTGCTGCAGATATGCCTAAAGACTACATTCCAAAACATTCTATATTTCACCGTCATTATAGAGGAAGATTTTCTAGACGTAAGAAGAAAAACGCAAAGAAAAAAAATTTTTTTTTTTTAAAGGCTAAGCCAATTCCTGTTTTTTTTTTTTTCTTTTTCCTCTTTCCTTTTAGAAGCACTCCTCAGGAAGAGGCTGAAAGAGAGGGCAGGGCCCCAGATAAGAAAAGCATAAGAGGAAGAAATCAATTCATTGCAGGAACAGAAAAAATACGCAAGGTTTGGGATCCCCCACCTCCCCCCACAAAAAAAGTTCTGGAGCAAATACCTGTAGAAACAGCCATATAAAAAGCACTGAAAGAGAGTATGAGACATCCAATTCCCCGTAGCAACTGAGAACCCACAGTACCACAATCATTCCTGCCATCCCTACTTGCTTTATTCTCAAAGTTATATGATTATGAGTAGTTAAGGAGTATACTAGAATGTCTAATTATCCTTACAGGTAGAAAGAGCTTCCTATGTCTAAATTACAGTTCCTTTACTGCCACTTACGATTATAACTTCTCTTATGCCTGGTTAACACCGGAAAGAGTTTCTTTCCTTCTCATTCACGGCGTCTTTTACATATGTAAAGATCTCTACCAGGGCTTTCTATAAGTCATTTTTTCCCTCTGCTCAACAAGCCCAGTTCTTTCATTTTTTCCCCACAGCGCTTGTACATTGTAGACTTTGTCTCAGACTTGTTTCTGAGTAAGCACTTAGGAAAGTGGCTTGGTTGGAAACATCGATGTGAAAGCACAGAAACACTCATGCACAATGCTAGCTCGTGCTGGAATTCCAATACTCTTGAAGGTAAACAGCTGAAAGTCTTGACTGCCCCTCTGCAGGAAGCAGCATAAACTCTGCTTTTCCATTAAATGTTAAATTAAATGACACCCCTCAAGCAGAAACAGGCAGATTTTCTCTCCAGTGTGTAGGGAAAAAAAAAAAAAAAAAAAAAAAAAAAAAAAAAAAAGAGCCCAAAAGGGAACAGAGTCTTCATATTTGGAAACATACAGAATAGTGAAAAAGCACAACAGGATTTTAAATGCACTTCTGCGTCTTCTGAGGTATACGGATTAAAATGCTTTGCACATTTATTTTGATTTATGAAATGAGATTTGTTATAGCAAATCATGAAAAATTAATATCAACTACATTAGGTATTCATATACTTAATTGGAACATAGAAATAGGAGGGTAAGATAAAAGATAATGAAAATATATTATCTGATCGTGCAAAGTTTGTTTTGTAAAACATTCTGTTCTACAAGTGCAAATTCAAACTGTAAATACAAATAAAAATGAAAATTACTAATAATTCATCTAAGTAATTTAATAATCCATGCTATACATGCAGAAAATCTATTTTTGAGAGGTAGTGTAATGTCATAATAGATTGGTTGCATAAAATCAATACCTGACTAGAAAGCGTGCTTGTAGACAACACAAAATTGCCTGTACTATAAAGACAGTGGTGGTTTATTCATCAATTAACCGGCAGCTCATTCACCACAACATTTAAGAATTTACTAGGTTTCTTGTTTTTCAAATTTATTCTCCTAACATATGAATTTACACTCCCAAAAGACATTAAAAAAATAAATATCTGAGATATCTAAACAATATTAATGGACGATATGCAAAATACGTACAACTGCCACACACGGGGGCTAGATCCCTTTAGATAAATGCTCATAAGATTGTGAAAATATTACTAAGCACAGTTTAACAATATTAAATTATTAATTAAAAACATTATTAAATACAGTTTTTCATGTACCCCGTACAGAAGGCCCTCTCGTAGGCTGACTGCTGATGTGGTAGCGGATGCGTTATCATACTGGCAGTCATGAGCCGAGCACTGAGCACACATTGCTCTCTCCGGCATCCCGGCTGACATATGCCAAGTCTATTCATATAGGATACATACCGAGACCAGAAAACACCGGGGAAGGAAAACAACAACTTACAATATCTGAATTGGTTCTGTTATCTCAATTGGCTTCAAGAAACATTTCTTATAACACTACTGGGGAAGAGGACTTCAATGACTTCAACATTGTCACAGCTAGGTAGTGACACAGAACAATGTTGTCAAGATCTGTTTCAGTTTTGAAGTAGGATCACTTTCTCTGTATTCCACCTTCTCTTAGTTTTCAGGAATTTTCTGATATTTAATAGAACAGCCATTAAATTTGGATGCACGTAAAGCAGTCACGAAAGCATTGTTTTAAAACAAAGAATTAATGATCATGAGTGTTCTCTTTTACTTTGACACTGTGTTTACAGTTTAATGTTTCTGCACTTCAAGATTACGTAAGTTATGCGTTGGATGTTTGTATTTAAATAATTATATCTCTCAGTTTTAATACTGATAACAAACAGTTTATGAATAACCTATTGGAACTGTGGATATAACCAATAAGACACAAATCATTAACTTCATTTTCTTTCCTCTTAAACAATGACATTTAGAGACAAATTTCATAAAATAAAATACAGAATAAGACTTATTTTACACGGCTCTATGGCTCCAGCTAAAAAAAGAGACAGAAACTGGATTGCTCTGGCTTCTTTACATTTGCACCGCAAAAGTCATTGTTTAATCTCTCTAGTCCACTGCAGCCCACTACTCATTTCTAACTATGGAAAGTTAATTTCATGCTAGTAAGGCGTTTTTTTCTGAAAATCTGCATTTCTATAGTCCTATACATATTCAAAATAGCCAGATCTATGGTATTATAGTTGAAGCTTTTCTGTCTCACTAAAAAAAAACCTTGAGGACTCCCCCCCCAAGCCTCCAAAAAGAAAAAAACAACAATGAAACAACCCCAAAACTGTATGAACTGTCAAACAGTTTGATTTTGATCAAAAATAACTGTAAAGCTTCCTGAAGTCACACAGTTCTACAGTAGGGCGATGAGTTTGGGTTGGTTTTGGTTTTTTGGTTGGGTTTTTTTTGTTTGTTTGTTGTTTTTTTTTTGGGGGGGGGGGGGCGTGGGGGGGGTGGGGGGGCGGGGTACAGGTGGGGAGAAGGTTTGACCCATAGTTGCTTTTGGTATTGGATTTCCAACACAGTCTTAGGATTTCTTTAATTCTTCTATTTTTATTAGAAAAGACTGCAAATTTTGTCAGTGGTCATTCCATCCTTACGCATTAATTTATGGACCTTTTACCAGTGCAGATTATTTTCACTTGGTTCTTAAAAAGAATTCAGAGTGTTATTTTTTGGGGGGTAATTGTTTTTGTTAAATAATTTTTGTATTACGTGTATGTGGTTCATCACAGGAAAAAAACTAGCTCACTAAAATCAATTTTATTATGTGAAGAAGTAGGGGAAAAAGGTGGCTTATATCATGTAGGTGGCTGTCATCCATGCCATGCTCTCTTTTCCTGGGAGATGTCCCTACCAGGTGACAGCTGCCCAGCAACAGGCTTTATTTGCTTCAGGTCACCCAGAGCCAATCCATTTATTTCAAAGATTTATTTCAAAATCAAGTCCCACACTCCCACATAGTCCTGCACAGGGAAGACATGAGTGCCCCACATTAGAGGGCCACCTGCATACACTAGCAAGTGCCAGAAAACGACTTTTCCCCTTCAAAGGTCTTAACTGGAGGAGGTTGGAGCAATTTTGCTCCTCTCTTATCACATTACTGAGAAAGGGTGGCGAGCTCAAAGGGTTGTTTCTGAAACCGGCTGCAGCTAGCACAGCAAGCTGATGTATTGGATCTTGTAGCATATTTCACAGACATACACCTGAACAGCAGTAGCAGTCAGGGGAAAAAAAAAAAAAAAAAATCAGCAAAATGGACTGGTATAATCTGAGCTTTCAGGAAAGGATATGGAGACTGTGCATCTGTGCAGACAAAAACTCTTTACTCCAGTTAGATCTGATAAAGGCAGGAGCCATGCATCCATAAAGTGGACACAGCTAATGCCTGCAATAGGCAACCTTTTTGCACAGGTTATAAATAGAAGCTGTGCTTTATTAAATTCCACATTGGCATTTGTTTTGAGAGGGAGTCAATATACGAGACTCAAAATTACTTTTACTTACATAATTATTTTTCCTTATCCCTGTCCCTCCGTCCCGCCGCCCCCCCGTCCCGCCCCCCCCCCCCCCCGCCCCCCGGCATCTCTATTATTCTATTTTTCCTCTATGCCACCTTCATTCTTTTGCAAAATTTTTTTCCTGGTATCTTCATTAGGTTATAAAAAAAAAATCTGGTTGCTGGATATATTAACTGTGCCCTGATGAAACATACTTGTGTCAGTCTGTCTCCCATCTGTGTGTCTGATTCTGTAAACCTTTTCTCATCTGAGAAGTCCCCTGAAATCAACTTGATCCAGTAAAGCACTTTAGTGCATGAAGTCAATAGAGCCATTCATTGCTTAAAGGTAGCCATAAGCCTTAAGTGCTCTGTTACTGTGGGGGCCCAAGAAAGAAAGGACTATTCATGACAGTAAGTGCTTTTTAAATTGGCCCTACACCGAAAAGCCTATTAGTGTTACATTTACAGACTGACTGTTCTTATGGAAACTAAGGAGTGAATTCAGCATCCATTTTAATTCACTTCTAGAAACTATATATAAAAGAGCGGCAGGTGGCTGTGTCTGTCTGCAGTCCTGAGCACTTCCAAAGCAGACAAGAAGAAAAAAAGACGGAACTTTAGAACTTTTATGGGTACTCTCACAATGCTTAACTATTAATGACGGTCAGTAAGCTAAACCAAAACCAATTCCCGGGACTCGCATGTGACATCTACTCCTACAGATTAACTAGGGTCTTTTAATGCTATAAAAAGCATACAAAATGCTTTGTGCAGTGGCGAGTCACGTTTCAACAGCAGATTACTTCTTCATACTGGCTGCACTGTCTCCACTGCATTTGGATCGGGCTGCTATCAAACAAAAACTCCAATTACAAATTACGTTCCAATAAATGGGGGGGGAAAAGATCTCAGCTTTTGTAGCTTTCTTTCATCTACCAGCATTCTTTTATTGCACTGATAAATCCCAATTGAAATCCCTTAGCTCCAAGTAAATTCACTTTCTCTGCCTTTTTTTTTTTTTTCCTTTTTAAATAAATAGTCAAAAATACCAAATTTCTATTCAGGACATAACGTAAGTAACATCCATTCTCCAAGTTTGACACAGCAAAAATATACTGAACCATTCAATCTTTGAGCCTCCAAATATACCATTAACGGGTAACCCCTCTGTGACTGCAAGTATCTGCTCTTCAGCAGAAGAGAATAAAAATGACTGCATGTTCCAATCTTTTAAGGTATCCTCAAGGCTAAAATTATAGATGTTTTTAAGGCCTGAGAGGTAAGTCACAGGGGTCCCTTGCTCCGTATTGATTAAGAAATAAATGGGATCGTTAACTTGTTAGCAAAATATCATGAGGAGAAGCAGTCTCATGGAATTTCAGGAAATCAATTTCATGTTAAAACTAATTTCTTTTCTCACCATTCTACAGAGACAAGGTCTAGATCAGATGGTCTGAGGACATGATGAGGAATTACAAACTCCAGAGTTCAAACTCAAGGCTGATACTGAGCCAGGCTATGGCCATAAACCAGAATATTAACGTTTGTAAACAGAGAATACAAAATGGCTCTAGTCCTTCACTGCTACTCTATGAGAGTTAAAGTTCCTAACCCAGTTACTTTAAAGATGGCTGGAGTTTTGCTGTTGATTTAAACAGGAGCAGAACCAAGAACCTGCAATCGCAGAACGCTTTGAACGTGAAGATTGCAAGTATCTTTCCTAATTATTGTTAACAAGAGGAAACAGTAAAGTATTGGTTGCTATGTTTTCCCCTTTGTAGACAGCTTTACGCTAGGTAAGCACAGAAAACCTAGATCTTAACTTTTTAAAAATAATTGAAAAAGAAACCCAAACCACAACTTACCCACTTAGGCTCTAAATACTGCTCCTCTGGCATACAGGGTCTAAGAGGGAGCTAATGAGCATCTTCTCATCAGAGGGCTGGTAAAAAGTCTGTTTGTCAGGTCATTCCAAGGACCTGGGACTGTGCTAGCAAGAGAAGAGGTGCAGCAGTCTCTAGAACCCCATGGATCCGGGAACAAGTTGTTAAGTACCTACACAGAAAAGTGCTAATGTAGTGCTTTGAATTACTGTAGCTATTTCAAGGCTGGTTCCAAACCACAGTCTAAAAGAAGATCTAAACTGTATCCTCCTTCCACTTCTGGTTCTCTCGAAGTTTTGCAGTATACCAATCTCACCACAGCTTCAGATCTACACCTGTCCTTGGAATCATGGATTTGGTTTTTTGATCTATTTGAAGGGCCTGAAAAAATCTGGCAGAAGTGAGTTTATAAAAAAATTACTTCCCCCTTCTCTATTTTATGCATTTATTTTAAAAAGAATATTGTAAGTTCAATAGTTTTAATTTTAGTTTAGGCAAGGCTTAAAGAGTAGGAGGCATCCTAATTAATTATTAGCTAATTTGATAAGTTTTCTAAATGTATCCAGTATTAGTTAAACCTTGACTTTCGGAGGTATTGAAAAGTAATTTGATTTCCATTTCTATTGTTGCTTTCACAAGAAATCATGAATTGATCCTTTCTACTGTACAATATCTAAGTAGTTCATATATTTGCAAGAGGAATCCTCAAGTGCTTTTTTAAATTGAAATCTAAGACAGTATAACATGACTGTATTCATTCCACATATCAGAATCTCATTCTGAAAAAAAAAAAAAGAAAAATTAAAAATCACATTTAATGGATATTACTGACCAACAAGGTCAGTCTGCATACATTTTAGTGAAAGCTACCTTAAAGTCCAACAAATTTTAGATCAAGTCTCAACAGCAGATTTAAAACCACTGGTATGGGCAAACCCTATCCACTTTGAATAGAACTGGTTTTAAGCATTCTGAAACTATAAGTCCCAAGAGAAAAAAAGAAAAAGTTTTAGTCATTAGACATAATGTTTACGTTTTAATGAATCTTCTAAGATCACTCAACTCTTCCTCTGCCTACACCAATATGTAAATTGTTTCTTCCACCAAAGAAATTAAATAGTTAGGGGTTTGAAAACGCCTAAGGCTTACCACGAGTATTGTTAGAAAAAGCAGTACCACTGTCAAAAGTATGTTTTCATCACAAAGTGCACAAAATATCATCAGTCAACCTTCTGATTTGAATTTCTCAGCTTAAAGATTTCATACATTAGACAGAATTAACTACTTATGCTTGATTTGAGTATGCGGATACTTCTCTTAGATAAGTGCTTGTGTTCAAATGCCAGATAGCTTTACGTATCAGCCTATCAGTTATTCCCCAAAGGGTGATTCTGTTGAGATTTACACTAAAATTATTAACCATCTTCAGGATGGGTAGACAGATTTAACATATTAACGCTGTCTAGGACAAGGTGGGAGGTGTCATTGAAGTATCACCTCTTGAGCTGTCCTGGGGGTTGTTCTGTTCCCAGGGTAAGGCAGAACCACCACAAGGCTGCCCTAAGCCTGCTGCCCAGACAGCGCTCCCCAAACCCCAGATTACAGAAAGCAGCTGGAGACTGCCCAGTCCGCACGTCAAACACGACGTAGGTTACCATGGTTATTTTGTTCTTACAATAAACATAACCGAGGAGTTCACACTCTTTTCTATTCTACTGCTGCACTGTCCTGTCTATTTTGGATTTTCCTATTGTTTCAACCAAGTCCTCCTGTGATCTAAGACTATTACTTTTATATATCATACTATTATACTCCACACTTTCAGAACAAAAATATAATAGTATCTTCCATAATCTCCAAATATAAAATATAAATTACTTGTTCACAGAAGTCTTCGGCATGGAGACTACTATCAGGCCCAAGTTTTCTCAAGATGAAAAAAATCTAGTTGTCTCTTTTTCCTTAGGTCCTAACTTTATGAATAGCTAACTGTGTTGTTTTCCTTGGCTTCATGTTCACTGCTTCAACTCTTCCTAGAAGTTCATCATCCAAAAAGGGAATCCTGTTTTCTCAACCGTGGACTCTGGGATGCAGAGATTTTCTCCACATCTAGCAGTCTGTAGACATGAGCAATGTCTATTTACCTTCTCATCTGAACAAGGTATGACAGGGGGGTTTTGATTTGGTTTGGGGGGTGGCTTAGAAAATATGTGCTCTTTGTTTTACTTATTTAACTATTTTTAAACTTTATTGTTCTAAATGCTGATAGAGATCTTCCATTACATTTCCTAAATCTGTTCTACTTTGAAATCGTACTGTTTTCTCACTTCACTTCACAATGTAACTGAGAATCTAGACCGAGAGCGTCACGAGGCTTTTTTCCTCCAAGTGCCATTTTCTTCAGAATTTCTAAGATTCTTTTTTTCTTGGAGTAAGTGGACTCATTTTGCTAGTGAAGAGGCAAAAATTTGGAAACTCGACACATACTATATTGATCAGAAAATAAATGACCTATGATAAACATCAACTTGCCATGATCTTTGTCAAAGTTTATCTGCATTTTGAAAATGTTTCCAAGTAGCCACTTACTATAGACAAGCAATCGGTCAAAAGGGAAAAAGATCTTGTATGCAAGAATTAATCTAATGTTCTGAACATGCTTGTCCACCACACCCAACAGGTGACCTCCTGGCCTTCTACAGAATAGTGGCATCAGCTGCCTGCCCAGCGGCCTGAAGCCAGGTCCCTGGCATGTCTCCCACCTTCCCCCACTAGGCTGCTGCTCTACTTAGCCCAGAGCAGTGCTAGGGAAAAGGACTGCCAGCCAAGAAAGGGCAGTGGACTTTGACAGTTGTGCAAAGTAATCTCATTATAACAGGTTCTCCCGGATACTTACAGCGCTTACTATTATCCTTCCACATTAAAATAATATATACTTTAAAAATATTATAATCCTATAATAACTGTCTTATAATAGATCAGTCAAGTTTCATATTAGAAGGAATACGGAGCAAATCTTTTTCTCATTCATGTGTTATTGTTCTTTCAATCTCTACCAAAGAAACAAACTCCTATATTTAACCTGTTAATAGTTGTCTAGTTCACCAGCTGTTATAAGCCAAGGCAGAATCATAATATACTAAACACAAAAAAAGTTATATGCATATATGAAATATATATGCATGCAGGACCTGAAAAGATGATTTCAGTTGGTAAGAGAGGTCTCCCCTTCCTCAAAAGGCCAACATACCAGATAAAGAATGCTTTGCAATCATACTCAAAATTCACCTGTAGTAGTTCTCCAACTCCCTGTAGAGTGTTTTCAAGAGCATTCATAAGCCTACACTGGCACTTGACAACAAATAGCAAAATTTGTAGCAGCTTCCTGTCAACATGATGCAGGATAACTTTTATAAGTTTCTGAGATCGTACCAAAACTTCACTATTAGTATGTTACAGCAGCACCTTACAATTCTGGTAAAAAAATATAAGTATTGACATGCTTCCTCTTGGGATATTTTTCCAACAGTTAATAACTAACACCCACAGTAAAGCCGGAATAATTTCTTGGATTAACAAAACCATGAATAACAAAGTCTTCTTTTCATGCATAAACAGTGGGAAAACTGACCACACAGAAATTCAACAGAGAAAATAGGCTTATGGGAAAATTAATCTTCAATTCTTTTCTGCATCGGATAGGCCCTTTTTAACAACCCTGGTAATCAACGAGGCAAAAAGATGCCCGACACTCAGCTTGATGCTGCCCTGGGTACCAATTTCAGCACCAGCTTTCAGGTAGCACAGATGCTGTGCACCCAGCTGACACAACATCATCCAGCTATAGGCTGACATGTTGATGGAGAGGCATCAATCCTCATTCAAAAGTTGCCCTGATCATCCTGCAACCAAAGCCTGAACTAGGACAACGCTCTACTGCAGATGAAAGTGGAATCAAGGCACAGGTTAAAAAAGGCAGAATAGGAGGAGAAAGGAGCATCCTTTCTTGAGATGGTCACTTTGTAGACAATAAGCGTCCTAATATAAAGTATGTTCTATGAATCTGAAGTTTAGATTTGCCTTTAGGCAACACTGGACTCCCAGAATTTGCTCAAAACATGGAAACGATAAATTTGCAGTTCTAGCCATTCCCTCCTTCTCTGATTGTTGAGCTGTCAGGGACGTTTCCTAAACAGCCTAAATCAAAATACTTAGTTTCTCAGAACTAGTAAAATCTCTGGGCTCTCTGGAGAAATTCTTACTAAAGTTTTGTTGTGCCTCATAGGAGCAGACACCATTAACTTGGTTGAATCATACCAAATTACTTGCAATACCCCTTGGATACAAGACACTGTCCACCAGGGAAAACTTCAAAACCCATTTGAAGTATGAATGGAGATGGATTCCAATACAAGTGTCTGCAGAGAACAAAACCTATTTTTTTATTTATTTAAAAAAAAAAAAACAAAAAAAAAAAAACCCAAGTAAGGCATAACCTGTCATTCTACTGTTATTAAGTTTTAATCTCGTCATTTATTTTCAACCGACATAGAAAACGCAAATAACCACCCCCTGCCTGGCAACTGTATATTGCTTTGTTCATATGCTTGAAACAAATGCACATCAAGAGACCACCACTGTACTGCATAACACATTTATTTTCCTTACTGTGGTTTACAAGTCTATTTGGTGCATTTACCATATAAAATAAGTCTTTTGCAAAGACTCCCCAACAGATTTATTGGAAATCTTTCATGAGGCTTTATGCCAGCCTCAACAAAAGCCAAGTATTTACTAGTGCTTGGTGACATTTTACCTTGCTTATGTAGAAGGGTCAGGACTGGAATAAATCTTCCTCCTTTTTCAACTTGCTCTATGCTTCAGGGTTATTTTGGGGAATGGAAAGGGGTGCCTGGTCCAGGCAATTGGATTGCTACCACATTACCACCATTGCCTGTCCTTTCACACCAAGAGAAAGGAGCCAGTTACAGGTAGGAAGCTTCCAGCTTTTGCTCATGGTATTCCCAGTGATCAGAAACAGAAAAGGTAAAGCTTCTGAGTTTCCTAAAGATATACGTTGTTCATTGAGAAGAAAACCAGAAGACACCTACAATAGAGATTTGGCAGAACCACTGGAATCCTACCACAGCCAGAGACTTTATTTTATACTTGAAATCCTCAGTCACAAATAAGTAACTTTTCATTTTAATCCTGCTTGTTCTTTGTAATTTCCTGTCATTCTCATGTATAATCACAGAGGGCCTGATGGGCAACAGACAAACATATACCAAAAAACTTGTAAAGTGTGTGCATATGGATTGCTGCCTCAAGAAATTCATTTAAAAGAAGTGGGAACGCTTGCATTAGCAAACCTTCACCACCGTGACTTGGTTGCTCACAATTAACTTCCAAGGCAAACTGATGTAACTGAGCCAAGGTATTTCCATGGAAATTTGACAACAGGAAGGCGTTTGTACTGCCCTACTCAAGTTTTCTCTATGCACTGCTGTAAAACAATTCAGGAATCCTCTAGTTAATACAACTGATGTGCTTATATGATAAAGGAAAGGCGGCGTGTCTCAGCTACTTGAGAGAAACAGTCACTGCTGACTAATTGCATCGAGCTTTCCATCTAGCCAAAGCCTCTGTGTTACCATCCCAACACTATTCACTGTTCAAGTTTTAATCCAATTTATCTGCACCTAAATTCTCACGTTACTTACAGTGAAAGCCAGTCTCTATGAAACCCCAAACCTAATGAACAAATTAAGTCTTACCAGGCATAGACACTTATTATTATTTTAAACAGAATAATGAAGTTATTAGGCCACAGGAAAAGGGAAAGATAATGGAAACTAGTAAAACCTGACGGATAAACAGTTGAGCTCAACTTAATCATGCATTCAGCTATGTACAGGTTAATATCTATCTATACTTCATTTTATTCTTTGGTAATGTAATGACTAGCCTTGCTATCCATTTTAATTAAGTTCCATTCACTTAGACTGACATTGAATAATATTTATTCTTGCTACCAGTGACAGATGGTAAAACATGATTTTATGCCCTTTACAGCACCTAGCAGACTTAACACCACTGCCCTGTCCTGCCTTCCTCCCCTGGTCCCCCAGCTTTTAGTACCGTGGACACAGTGGTAGTTGCCAGTGACACCGGAATGCAAAGGTTTTATTATCAAAATGGGCAACTGGCTCATAAAATACTAATCAAGCCTGAAAACGGACACATAAAACACAAAGTTCCAGGGAACCAGCCAGAAACAGGAGAGTTGAAGGTAGATTAAATTTGGCATTTTCAGAGCCAGTGTAAACGCATCAAGGGTTTATGGAAAATCTGTGAAGGATTTGGAGACAAGGAAATTTATTTGATGACTTAGTTTATCAGATTTCTTTAAATAAAGACCATCACAAAGAATTTATGTAATATGCTATTTAAATGACAGAAGAGAGGAGAGACATTTGGGATATTATCACTACATGTACCTCTGCACAGTGTGTATTGGCTGGTGCATGAGCTCCATTCTAAAACCTCCAAACGTTTCCAAAAAATTATGCCTGTGCTTTCACATGATAGCTGATTCACACCCCTGAAGAAGAGGTCAGCATAGCTTCATTCATTATTCTTAAGAATGGGAATTTCACACCCGTAGAAAAAGAACAGTAATTTCCAGCTGTGTTGAAAACCAGTCAGGAACTGCACAGCTATTAACCCACATCACCAAACAGCATTTCTGGCAAAAAATGCAGAAAAACTGGCATCATATGTTCTAGTGAAAACAGTTAAGAAGTCAACTCATGTTTGGAAGAAATTGTTTCAAAGAGCTGTTAATTAACATCACATTTCCTTCAGTGAGGCTACAGAAAAACTGTCAACGTAAAACAGAGTGACAAAAAAAGCATGCCTTTAGACATGAATTTCTGCTTACTTACCTGCGCATTTGTTTTAGAGGGACAATTTTTAGATGAACAGGAAAGTTTTTTTTCCTCTGTGTTTATATAGCAGGTAGCCCTGTGACTGTTGCTTCTGGGTTTCATTATAATACTGTTCATACAAGTAGATTAAGGTTATTGTATTCACATCCCAAATGAGTAATAATAAACTACTTTTGACATTAGGCAGGCCAGTTTCCCCATTCTGATCAAGTTAGCTTGATCAGCAAATGAGATGTCCTGCACTTTGAACTAATCTATCTTTACCTCTGAAAGAGGAAAAAAAAAAAAAAAAAGGAACATTTTCGATTTCCAAAACAACTCTGCAGTCCTGATATGCTTAAGTGACACAGGAAACAAAAGAAAGCCACCCTCCTCATGTAACCAGCAGTCTTCAAAACAAACTGCTGCTTTGAGAGACATGCAAACTGGCTTTAGCTAAGATCAAAACTTGGTACCTACCCCACTAGACTTTTCTTATTTTTAATGTATTTGCTCAGCAGAAGCACTTAATGCTGGGGGTTCCTGGCGACGGCTGCTGCGCAGATGTAGCCCCTGTGTGTCGTGGTCCTCATATACACACCATGTACCATTAGTACTAGAAGAAAATGACTCAGAAAGATTATGCCAAGCATTACTAAACTTTGATGGGGGAGGACTCCACTACCCCAAAGGTTTTTGGATAGTGTTTTTACCTCTCTTCACAGAATAACAAGAACCAGCTTATATGGTATGATGATATCCCAGACACTTTGGTTTTCTTCCGCTACTTTTCCAAGTCTCCCAGTCATTTTGATTCTCAGAGGAAAACGACTTGAAAATCATGTCTGAAAGAGTAGTTCTAAAATCTTCTAGAATACTTAAAATACTTTTTTTCTGGTTCACATGACAACATATAGTTCTTTGGGCTTCAGCTCTCAACAACGAGCAGAGAGACAATGCTAACTAGCACCAGGAAACTCTCTTTAGTACAAATGCCATTACACATTGTCTACCCATAAGAAATATTATCACAGTGCAGAGAACTGAAATCTCTATTACATCTCCCTGACTCTGCCACTGATCCTACAGGTCTATTTCTTTTAAGGTTTAGTAATCCATAGCCATGATATTTACTTTCTCTGTCTGCCACACACAGAGGTTTTTAAACAGATGAAAAGCTTTTCATGCAGAACCATACTCCATGATGCACCAGGTTCAGCGTATTAATGCCATTCTTTGCAAAAAAAAAAGTTATTTTACAATAAAATTTATAGAAAGAGAATAGACCCTTTTAAGTATCACACTGGACCATTTATGCACTACTAGATTCCTGCTTCACCCTTTAAGTGCTTCAAGGCTTAAGGCTCATTCTGATTAGATGTTGCTTATCTTAGTCTGTACAACCACACTTTAGAGCAACTAAGAGCTCATGGGTTTATGAAATACGAATATTCAGTAAATGTCCCCATAAAACTCTAAATTTAAACTTCTCTACCTAAAAGTACCTTACTACAATTTAATGCTGAAAGAAATCAAATAAGAAAAAAACGAACAAACAAAAAAAGTAGTCTGAAAGAGCCCTACTTAATGCTCGATAACTTTGGTATCTCTGTTATGGCCCATATCAAGCATCTGACCAAAAGACCGGTAATACATGAAGTCCTGGGAAAAGTAGTAGAGAACTTGCTTGCCATACAGTTATTTGGGTTGTCAAGTCTAGTGAATAGTAAAAACAACATATTTTGGAAAGTAATCCATGTTACTATATTATGCATTGCAATAAGTGGGATGCAACTTTCACACGCCACAGAAACTTCATTAGGTCACATGCCATGAACATTACTCTCCCAGCTGAGAGGGACTGCTGCTTCAACTGCTTACTTCATGTTCATACAAACTAACCATCATTGTCATAGAACCCCATCATCATTTGTGACCCCTCCCTCTTTGCGCCCTTTTACTGACTGAATATGACAACAAGCACTTTGTAGAGGCCAAAAGCACATTTCTCTAAGGTACATAATCTCAATTTACTTAGATGACAATGCAGTCTCTGGAAAAAAAATGATAGGATGACTAACATTAAACAGAATAACTCACCTAAGTAAAAATCTCATATGTGGGCGCAAATCTACTTTATCATTGTGGAAAAATGTAAATGGAGGATTAGCTATTAGTGATACTTGCTAAAGGCATAGCGATTATGAAATCTATTTTGACAGATAAATGAAGAGTAAAAATTGTCCTATAGATTCACAGAGCTATCATTCCATAAACTCAGATAGAACCAAACTGAGGTCTTAGAAGGTGACTTTATTCATAATAAATGTCAAACGGACCATCAGAAAATGTTTTGACCACTGAATGAATAGAATTTTCCCCTATCATTAGTCCCCAGATAAAATATTGCAGTTTTATGCAAGCAGACCAATACAGATGATTCTGAAAGAGTAACGCTTTATTTTTAAAACACACGCTAACATGAACCGGCCTATATGTACAGTGATCAGTTTGGTAAGGTTTGCCTACAAAGAGAAGTATTACAGTTCTTTACATGTCAGCTATGCTTGGAAACTTTTTTTTTTTTTTTTAAAAATCTAAAACACCCCTCTGTTCAGCATTGACAACATCCTGGTGTCATTTCAGTTGCAGTGAACAAGTGGAGTTGGATGACAAACAACTTCTTCCTGAGTCAAGAAGTCAAGATCAGGGAAAGCAACAAACCTATACCCCTAAAACTGTGGCAGTAAGTCTGGGAACTACTGTCATCTGCACTTTTTGTTCATCTGAAGTTTGTTCATTGCCCTCTGAATGAGTAGAAATGGTGGTGACTCATAAAGATCACCATGACTCTGCTTTATCAGAAAGGCATCTCAAATTGACTGCTTTTTCTTTACTGCTCTGACATAAATTTTTCGGTAGTTTGTGTTTTATTGGGAAGTAAGCAAGTCCATCCACACAAATCAACATTTTCTTTAACATTTTTATGTTCTGCAACCTGCTTACTTATTTATGACACACCCTTGCTTTGCTCTTTTCTTTTCTGCCAGGTACATCTGAGAGTTTTCGTGGGCAATTGCTCCTTTTCCGGGATATTAGTAACAAGCTCCTCCAAGGAAAAGTCGGGTGGTTCTGGTGAAACATACATGATACGAAGCTTCTTTTGTCACTTGGTGACAGTTTTTGGTAGAAGCTATTTAAGAACTCCTCATATTCTCTCAAATAACTGAGACTAATGTGTAATGTCTTTTCTTATGAAGCCAAACATCCACAAGTTGTGCAGCAATTGATGATGAGCTGTCCTTTCAACTCTAAGTTACATTAATCTGTTAAATCTGCCTTCAGTGGCATATGAACAGATTGGCTGTATTTTTTTTCATTTTGCTGTATTCTTTTGAAGGAAAGAACTGTCTAGTCACTGGTATGACCTTTCCAGAATATTCATTTAGGCACAAACATTGTCCATGTTGGTTACAAGGCTTGTCCAACATGAAACAACGCAGAATCGACTAGAGAGAGCATAAAATATGTTAAAGCAATAAAACCCATGAGGCTGCATTAGTCACAGGAAGAAATCTTTCCCTTAAGTGAAAGAAAAATATTCCTTTTTAGAAGATTAATGGCAGATTTTCTCTTCAACAGTCTGTCCTGTACTGAATGCTTTATCTCACTTTCAGGTTCAAAATGTCTCCCATAAATCAAATTCACTCAGTGACTGTTAGTAATAATATTTCTTAGTATAGCCTGCCCCTTTAGTTGCTGATTTGCAGCATGTGTATAGGTAGCTCAGAAAAAGCTTTGACAAATCTATCATTTCAAGAAGAAAATATCTTGTCCTTCTAAGTGGCCATTACCAATGTATAGTTTCTAAATGACAAATCCCACCAGCAGCTGTGTATCCCATCAGTGCATCCCTCAAGCAGGAACAATACAACGGCTACTTGAAGACCCATCCTGTAACTACAAGGTACTGGTTACTCAGCACTAAAATCCTGAGTTCGTGTCTGCTCCTGTGTAAGCCATCGTAAGCAGATCTTTTCAGTCATCTTTCTGGACTCTTGCTTCTGGTTAATGCTCTTGTGATACTTAGGAATATTAAAATTTCTCATTAATATTAGACTTTTAACCCAATGTCATTTTACACTGTTAATTAAACTTCTGGCCCTTCAGGCCAAGAATGGGCCCTTCCCAATTAGCATTGGCGGATCAAGTAGTCTTTGTTCAGATCAAAGGGTTATTTTGAAAGCTTCATGCAGTTTCTGTGAATACAGCATTAGAAATTTCTCCTAAATGCTTCCCAATTTATTCCCAAAGGCTACCCGGATTCTGCTGTAGTTTGTCCCCTATTGAATAAGGGTTGTTAGCATTTTAATGACCTTATCTCAATGAATGTCTCTGTTTCTCTTACTGAATGGTTGGTTTAGCAAATTTCTTTCAGAATACATCTTGAATCTTTCATCCTTCTATAATACCTGCAGTTTATGTAGGACAATCAAGACTAAAATTATTACATAAAGGTCACAGTCCTTAGTGAAATAAGAGATAAAAGAGAAGATTTCATGTAATGCAACAAAACACATGGCTCACCTAAGGAATACAACCCAAATCTGGATAAAAATAAATCTTGTTTTTCATAAACTTTGTGTGTGGTGTAATTGTGCAGTACAAACATCTGTAGATTTACCATTCAACAATGACTAACTTCAAGTTAGGAAGTTATCATTAGCACATTTCATTATAAAACTCACTTTAAGTTGGAATCCATATTATTTCGGGTAATATACAATCTTTTCACTTTAGAAGAGACATTTTCAACATTAATATAATCAATGTTTTAAATTAATTTTCCATGAACAGGATGGTGAACTCTAAGACTGGAAGTTCCAAACAGGGGATTAGTCACGACAGCTCAAGGCTTTAACAGAACACCTCAACAACAACTAAGATTTTTATGTGTGCAAGCAGATGCGTAACATTTCTTTACTCAAAATTTTATTTATCTTCTGCAATACCCCATTTCCTTTCTCCAGGTCTTTTCCTCTGTTTTCTCCTTTTTGCTAGTATAACACCATAAGCATCCCATGAGATACCATTTCTAAAGTCACAGGAGGTTTATTTTTTTTTTTCAGTTGCACTTCTACTGACAAGTTTGACTTAATACCAATATTGATGTAATGCCAGTAATAGCCATATATAGAGCATCATACATGGACCAAACCTCACTGTCCTTCCTGCCTCTCCCATAGCTTCAAGTACAGGTTCATTTTATGAAGATTACAGTGTAGATCTCTAGAAGTCAGTTTTCGGGCCAATTATTCTGCTAGTGAAATGGGATTTCTGAATGGGACTGTTTGATGTATTCTGGCAGCGATCTCTTAGCTCATTTCTTGTATAAAAAGGTCTTTCTAAAGGACACAAAGATAACCCTGCAAACAAGTCCCACACACTACCGCTTTCTCAGATTAAGATGACTGAGAAGCAGCATTTCCACAACCTAGTTTTAGAAAACACAGAGTGAAAATACTTTTACATTAGTAGCACCTAAATAGCTGGCGAAGACAGACATGAAAGGCTTGCATTTGGGGTGAGAGGAGGAAACAGACTATAGGTATAGAAGTATTTTTCCATAATGCTTAGTAGTTATGCTACCTCTAATTTGTTTAGCAGAGAAATTTAGCAGCCTGGCCAGGGACACTTGATAGGGATAATGGCAATAGTGGCATTCAGCAGCATACAGATCAGCTTCAAACGGTGACTCCAGCAATCAGATAACTTCAGAGAGACAAAACGAGAGGATGCGTGACATGCACAATTTCATTATCAGTGAGAAAACATGAAATCTGGCTCTTAATATGACGACTTTGTTATCGTTGTACTTGCTTGGTTTTGTTTTCCTAAAGACTTGCATTTCAATGTATCAACAGTCGTTTCAATTTTAGCTAAGCTGCCTTCAGTCAAGCACTTAGTCTTGTGAGCTGCTCAGTTTTACTCCCGTAACACTTTCCTACAGCTTCAGCTATTGCTGCTGCTTCTGCTGCCAGGGAATTAGTTTGTGACTTTATAAGTCATCTTGTCCTCAGCAAACGAGCTGGTCCTAACATAAGATTATCAGAGCAACATCATTATGAGAAGTGTCTGGTGATACAGTAGCACGGAGGTAACACTCTCTGCAGGTTAAACTCCTCTGAAACAAATAGCTTGAGCTACAGCCTTTGCTGTTCAGCATTCTGAGTGACGAGTGCACACAGATTATTAGCGCATTAAAAACAACAGTGGTACATAAACTAAGAATGATGGTTCGCATGTACGACAATGACACTAATTACAACGACTATATGAGACAAGACTGTATCAGGTCTCATGGTCCTGTCACTTTAAGATGTGGAGGGATGATACGAATTTATCATTAGAGAGGGGAAAAAAAAAAAAAAGTAATCCAAGGCAGGTCTATATGCTCAGTTAACAAGCTTCTTAACACCCAATTTTGTGTTACTTATGACTTTTTCAAACCTTTAGCACATCGAGATTGGTCATTGCCTGAATTTTCCTTGCCCTTTAAAGTTTCAGCTAAAATGTGTGAGCGTGAGGGTGAATTGGGAAGGATGTCTACCATTTGGAGCAGATGCATCAGTGCTGCTGTGATTTGATCAGAGACTGTCTGACAAGGGGATATGATGGAAGAAGATCAGACGTGGCCTGATACGGGTGGAAAAAAGGCAGCTGTTACCCATAAGCTCTGTGACTACATTCACGTAGAAGCTGAGCCAGCTCTAATACAGCCTGCTCAATGTGGACCAAGCAAAAACTGACTATGATTGCATGATGGAGACAAGGGAAAGGAGGAGGCAATAATATACAATGAAGAGTACAATCAGCATATGTTGATACGAAAAGCAGAGAGTGGGAGAAACAAATTATGCATCTTTGTTTCTCACTCTAAGAAGAACTTGTGCTCTAAGAAGAACTTGTGCTAAAAGCTAAGTTAAAACAGTAAGATTTCCAGGTCACGCAGTAAACCCTTCTGAAAGCTGAACTGCCCTTGTAACTTACTTTCTGCATTAGGCATTTCTGTATAATTTGTAGTTGATAACACAAAATTATTTTTTCTGCAACACATTTGTTACACACTAGTAACTTAATGACTTGCTGAGCGTTAACCCCCAGACTTATTTCTTGAATGAGCTAAAAGGTAAGTAGTGTGAGTAATGCAAGAAACTGGAGGAACAAAAAGATAATGTCATGGTTCAGGAAGATAAGTGTCACTCTGGAGAACTGTTCCTACATCTAAAGCTGATTTCTAATATAAGTCTGGGCTTTATATTTGCATTCAAATATTCATATTTGCATTCATCTCAAACTTCAGATCTCGTGGCTAAATTCTTACGTAGCTCACGAAGAGAGCTTACTATGGAGATGATCATTTTCCAAAATGACAGAAGTAACCACCATTTCTTGCACATAAAACTTTAAAAATATTACCTTTTTTGTATAGCAAAGCTTTGCAGTATTGGTGTAACAAATACCCAAGACATCCATCTTTACAAACACTACATCAGAAAACTGTATCTCCTATATAAGTATTTCTAAAGTCTTCTAGAATACTTAAAATACTTTTTTTTCTGGTTCACATGACAACATATAGTTCTTTGGGCTTCAGCTCTCAACAACGAGCAGAGAGACAATGCCAACTAGCACCAGGAAACTCTCTTTAGTACAAATGCCATTACACATTGTCTACCCATAAGAAATATTATCACAGTGCAGAGAACTGAAATCTCTATTACATCTCCCTGACTCTGCCACTGATCCTACAGGTCTATTTCTTTTAAATCCATAGCCATGATATTTACTTTCTCTGTCTACCACACACAGAGGTTTTTAAACAGATGAAAAGCTTTTCATGCGGAACCATACTCCATGATGCACCAGGTTCAGCGTATTAATGCCATTCTTTGCAAAAAAAAAAAGTTATTTTACAATAAAATTTATAGAAAGAGAATAGACCCTTTTAAGTATCACACTGGACCATTTATGCACTACTAGATTCCTGCTTCACCCTTTAAGTGCTTCAAGGCTTAAGGCTCATTCTGATTAGATGTTGCTTATCTTAGTCTGTACAACCACACTTTAGAGCAACTAAGAGCTCATGGGTTTACGAAATACGAATATTCAGTAAATGTCCCCATAAAACTCAAAATTTAAACTTCTCTACCTAAAAGTACCTTACTACAATTTAATGCCGAAAGAAATTAAATAAGAAAAAACCCGAACAAACAAAAAAAAGTAGTATTCCCTTGTATACGGACTAGGAACACCAGAACACTAAAACAAAATTGCCTATGATTTCTGACCTCACTTTCTTTGTGTGTTCCTGTCCCTGTGCAAAAGGTGTCTTTCAAAACTTCTGAAGAGTCAAAAACCCTACAAACTAATTCAAGGTTCTCGCCACCTTCAACACAGAGAGAATACCAAAAAACACTGAGAAAGGCCAATGAAAATCGCCACAAGAAAAGAAAATAATGTTAGCAGTAAACTGAATCCATTACATTGTACTCAGGTATGTTACACCCAACGTAATTTCTTTTGACAACAGTAGGAAAGTGGAATCAAACTAGGGGAAAAATCAAGGGCGGATTTTATTGATAGGAGACTGTGGCTCTACGGTGTGCAAGAACACCACTGTACTTCAAGGAGAGATGGTTTCTACTGTAGTGGAAAGAAAACTGTGCCGAGAGCAGAATGAGTGGCAGTGTCTTGCAGACACTGCTAATTACTGAAGATTAAAAAACCCCACAGATTAAAAGAAAAGGATGTTATTATGCAGATGCCTTGTTCAGAAAGAAGCAGTGAGCATTGTTTACCTCTGACAGTTTTACCGTACCTTTGTAGGCCAGGCATTTTTCAGAAGAGGAATTCATGCTTTCCTCTTAAGCATCTCTTCACGGAGAGCAATCCACCCGCTAATGCTCTGCTGGCTCTGACACTTTCAGGGACTGGGTCTATGTTGACACCTATAATGTTCCCCCAGTGCTGTACTTTAAAGTAGCAATACAAGTTGTGGAAAGGATAGTTTTGTATTACCTTTATCAGCAGGCTATTGACGTTAAGTAATTGCTTTGAATGCCATTGCACATTTTTTTGTGTTACTAATAGGACAGAAATTTGATGTTCCTGTAGCATATGCATCTCTGCAGCTTTTTAACATTCATTGTACTTGTACAATACATATATGATAAGTAGTTTTTCAGTAAAGCCATTTTACACAATTTGCAATCCTCAGATAAATAGAAATTGTGCACTCTAACTACAATATTAATGGCTATATCCCTTATTCAGAAATCAATAAGTTTTTAAATCTGATTCCAAAGACTGAAGCTTTTAGCCTTCAAACTGAACTGTGACAACAGTATTTGCTTATATACTTAGATCACAATAATTTTGGATTTTACAGCTTTTACAACTACAGTACTAGTGGGCAGAAGGGAGTCTGCACCTTTATATTACAAGAACTTCTTCCTCTCCAATGCATAGTATGTCAAAGGATTTATAACAGATATGTTAATTCACCAGTTTTAATACATTAGCCAAAGATGCTAAGAATCAGCAGGTTATGTATTTATCTCTCCTTTCGCTCCCAAGATATTTCTCACACATATCAGACAGTTTAGACATGTGAAAAAAGTTATATGTGCGAGGGCTAGAAAGCCATGAATTAGTTTTTATGTCCTCAAGAATTCCTAAAACAAAGAACACCTTTTCACTGCAAATCTAGCTATAACATAAACAGGATTCTAGCATTTCTAGTGGCAAACTATACCAGGATAAGTCATCTTTCAAAGTCCTAAAATGACAACAGGGATGTTGTTTAATCACCATGTCATGTCCAGGGAGCGTCTTTATTATGGAGCTCTTGGCGCGCTTGCTGTTCAATGGAAGTCTCTCATGAAGTGAAACAATATCTAGACTGGAGCTACCACCCGTTAGAGGAGTTTATTCTGACCCATGCCTCTTGCAGAAAGAATAAGCAACCTTTGGGTCTGCATAAATGGAGGTAGCAGCATTTAATAGTTTTCTATCCACCTAATCTTGAAAATAATGATAGAATAAAGAATCTGAAAGCGGTTCTAACTAATGTGTCTGTCAGGAATTCATGCTAAACAACAAAAGCAATAATAAAGACACTCCACTAGTCACACACTTGAGTGAAACATGCGGAAAAGATCTAATCAATAGGTTGCCTAGAGAGATAGTCAAAATTGAACTCTTGTCATTGAACTACTTAATTCACAGCTAAACTTCTTTTTTTTATTTTTTTAATTTTACCTGACACAGACAGCCTGCCCATGCCAAAAATCTCTTACAGAGTTCATCTTAAGGTCTGTCATTAGCATGTGCTCTCATGCACTGGAAATTCTCTCTTTCCTGGCTTATTTCCACTGATGAAATACTGGAGGTTGACAGGGCTTCCCCTCCCTCCTTTCCCCTTAAGCTAACAATTATCTCCCTCATTTTTTTAAAAATATTGGACATCGTAAATGTTTAGCCATTTAATATCTGCAGAATTCTCATGGTCTTGTTGTCTAACATGATACAATGTAATGTGTTCTTTCTTTTCCCCCCTCCCCCTACACAGAGAGAGTTTGACTTCTGCCTTTACTATTCCATTATTAAGTAAATATTAAGCCAGTCCCTAACCTCTGCTGCAGAACCTCTGTCCCATCTTTTTATACTTAAAAAAAAAAAGCCCAAGCGTAACATAATCATAATCAAGTCTCAAAAGCCTTAAGTTCGTGTTACAGTTGCTCCCGATTGCATTTGAACTTTTTTCCTCTATGGAAACTTAACAACAGTGCCACGTCAGCAGCTTTGCCTTATTTCTTGGAGCACTGGGAGTTACCTGATTTATGAATATGAACTCTTTATGCCTTTGAAAACGCTGCTTTAAAGAGGCTTATCTTGAATATGTTTGTCCAACAGTGCTCTCCCTCTCCTCTCCTCCCTTGCTTCTGTCTCTCTGGTAAAATCTATCATGAATTAAGGAGGCTGACTTGATGGGAACAGGAAAAGTATGTGTACAAAACTGTACTCAGTTTCCAGTAAATCTATGATATGGACCAATAAAGCTGAAAACTTCAAAAAAAAAAAAAGACTGAATCTATCCTCAGCTGGCATCAACTTTTTTCATAACTCACTGTCTAAATATTGTAACACAGTGTAGGGAACAAAGTCACTGGTCTCATTCTCCTAAATATTTCAAAAGAATGAAATAACTAAGGTCACGTAAGTGATGAGGTGAAGAGAGTATTTTTCTTCCTTATCCCCTTCCCCAGTCACTTTCAATGTTTTTAAGTTTTAAAGGACTTTGCCCAGCAAATCACTCAGTACAAGAAGTTTTGTACAAGCGATTGGCTGGATTTTGACAGAAGTTTGTGCGTCATTGTTTTTTGAATTATACTCTTTCCTATTTTTTTTTTTTTAAAGTCACTTCTTCCTATAATCTACTTAGTTTATGGCCTTAGCATGAAAATAATCTACCTGCAGGATCACGGTGATTCATTGTATAAGCTTGCTTCTAGCATTTTCAGAGAACGGACCTGAGAGCAAGAAATCTATTAATACCTTGCAGTTTGTCTTAGGGATAATTTTGATTGCTGATTTTGTAAGGCAAAGTTGGAATAATACTTTGAAAAACAGTCTGCAAAACAATTATTTTGACACTTCTACTACCTATCATCGTGACAGTGCAACTATTCCTCCAAACCGAAAGAATTTCTTCCTGTGGGTAGTCTCTTTAGGATGAATGCACAGACAGATGCCCACCAAGCGCTTATTTAACTTTAGCTAAGCACATCGGAAAACATGCTAATTAAAATGAGCGTTTAACACAACTCAGCGTTCAGCATAGTCAGTGACTTTTGTGTTCAATATTAAAAGAGAAGAATTATCATTGTCAGCTGATCACTCTTGGTAAGGGTACTACCAAGCTGACGCAAACTAGTTTATGCTACAGCTAACGCAAGACTTAGCCCTCACTGTGCCTTTATTGCTTTAATAGCCAAGACTTACTCCTCTGTTGCGTATTTTGTGCTGCAGACAACCAGTGTTAGGAGGAATGCTTCCACATCAGGTTTTAAAGATCAATATGAACCACTTTTGCCTGCAACAGCACAAATGCAAATCCTACTATAGCTTTGTAAGTTTATATTATGTCATTTTAGTTAAATTTATGTACATAAAACAAACCAATGTGATAGACACATTTGAGAGACTGGAAACAAATTAAAGTTTTCCTCTATTTGTCTACAAGACATTAGAGTTACAGCACTATTAATCCACAGTAATTCCTCACCTGAACAGGACTGTGGTGTCTAACACTGGGGTACTACAACTCAGAAGGTTCTGGTTTGTTTTTTTTTTATTTATTTATTTATTTTTTTTTACTTTCATTCACATTACTAAACCAGTTTTTAGTAAAGACTAACTCATAATCTGTGCGCGTAAACACATACACTATAAAAGGTAGTGAGAAATATTACCGTTCCTAAATTATGTTATTTAAAAAAAATATTGTAAAATACCACAGAATACAGACTGTATGATGATACAAACCCAAGAGTTTTCCGGAAAGCATTAAGCACATATTTAATTTATTGAATCCAACAAGAATTCAGTTCCAGCTAAAAGTTAAGGGCTTCCTTATATACCTTTCTGAATAGGGTCTATGTCATTAAGCAATATACTATTCTCTACCTATCTTAAGCAGTTGAGGGATATTTAAAAAACAAAGTCCAAGACAAGAATAAAATTTATGAAATAACACATAGGAGTTTTCTTGGCCTGAGCCTAACTTTTTCATATTGTAATGTGAATTTATTGCTCATAAAGGTTCAGATTAAGAGCCCTCAAACTGAATTTATCTATACAGCCACAGACATGTAGTGCGTCAGCAGCAGCTTTGTCAAATTCCCTCTTAAAATGCACTTCTGCTCTGAAGCTGGAGTTTATACACTACTAAAGAAATGTGGGTGGGTTTTTTTCTTTTTTACTTTTTTTTTTAATTTATTTTTAAATTCTAGGAAAAAGAACAGAAAGTGATTTTCATGAAGGAAAAATTCCACTTTCTAGTGGTAAGGGGGCTTCAGACCACAGGTGCAAGTAAATACTTTTGCATAATCTTACTTGAGTAACTGTGTTGATTTTGAAGTCAGGCACTTACAAGTTTATTGGCAGGGTTCGGTCTTAAATTGTCAACCTCCCACGGTGCGTTATCTCACTTTTTTCTGCGCAAAGCTCAGTCTCTCAGTCAATAAGTACCAATCTCCAGGCAGAACCACAGGCTAAAAGGTAAAATTCCACAGGTGCACGAGCCCGAAAATTTGCATGGAAGTGAATGTTTGTGGATTCAACCATTACTTGCTCCTAAGTAATTACGCTCATCTTCACTGGGAAGTTAAGGCCTAATGAGCCAAGAGGCAACCTTTGAAAAGCTATGCTTTCTGTATACCAGACCTCATAGGCAACAGAATTAATACAGCAAAATGCCTTTGATTCTTTCTTCTTTTTGATGAGCTTTGTGCACATTTTCACTTTTACCAGTGCCAAGCAAATGAAAGATGAGAACATTTCCTGCTTTACACCTGCCTAACATTTAAGTAAGGTTTTTATTACCTGTAGTATGGTACTTCCCAAAGACTTTCAGTAAAACCATCGCTCCTTTTTTCCAAGTACTGTACTGACACACTTGAACACACTCCCTGACTGTCTATACTCAATTTTAAACACTTAGTCTTACTACTTTAATTTCACCATTTGAAGTTAGGTACAGGAGCGTTTACTGGATCAGAACTTAAATCATTTTGCAAATGCACTATTAAGAGGGAAATGTTGAACTACAATTAGGTTACTGGTGCTATGGATGGGGTTTGCCTTGAAGTTAGAACTAACATCTGAAGTTTCCTAACATTTAGAGATATTCTATGATGCATCTCACTAAAGAAACTGAAGCCAGCTATAAATTGCAGACAGAAATGACAGCCACATGCGTCAAAGAGAGGAAGAACACAATATATTGGGGTTGATTTGCCTCTTCATTTCAACAGTTGGCAGTTTGGGCAAACCTCAGACACCATCCAGAATCACAGGCTGGAAGGAACTTCTGCAGGTCATTTGGTTCAGTGCCCTCACAACCTCTCTGGGCAATCTGTTCTAGAGTTTCATCACCGTCACGGGGAAAAAATAGGAAATAACTAAGGAAGTCCTTGGCAGATCAGCTTTTTGACAGTGCTATAGACAGCTGTGCATAGAAGTGTAGTATGTATGTCAAATACATTGAAGAAGTATTTTAACATAATGCAACCTGATGGCTAAGTGAATGGGCACAAGTCATGATTCATAACTCCACATTTTCTAATTTAACTTAGGGCATGTCAAATATCTGTATAATGATTACTGTATTATTTTTTTTTTAATCTGTGGGGATCACTAGAATTTCTATTTCTAACCATGCTTTTATCAAATGAAACATTAGATACACTATGATAGGTCCACTTTTTATTCAACAGATGATAAAATATAAAAATCAGTATCTATCTGCAATAAAAGATCAGGAGTGCCATACAGCAGATTTTTGATCATATGCTGGCCTTATGCTATAATATAAGCCACATAAATTACTCAATATATTCATACACGGTAGCCAAACAAGAGGGCTGACAAGCAGCAAGGAAATCGCTACAGTCCACTTTATTCAGTAGATCTTAATCTAAACGTTCAAACGTGTGTCTATAGAGAACCTGTACAAATTCAAAACCTTTGAAAACTCAGCTCTGGTTCAGTCACCTAAGCAAGTGTTCAGGCTTTCTAGAACAGATTGAGGACAACCTACATAACTATGCTAGGAGTTCTAAGAGCCTATTTGATGCACTCGACTCAGGTCTGTACATACCAGCTGAGAATCAGAAGCATTACTGTTCTGCGAGCCCAGTGCAACAGCCAGTGTGGTTCTTGCTTGGTGCTATGCATAAGCTACAAAACCTGCATCTTAGAAAGATTTGTTAGCTGAGTCATGGTGCCATTCAGCCATGACTACAACTGTTGTCATTGCTGAGCTGATTAAATCTGATCATCTGATCTTGTTAAAGATGTCCCTGCTTACTGCAGGGGGGTTGGACTAGATGACCTTTAAAGGTCCCTTCCAACCCAACACATTCTATGATTCTACGGTTAAGTACGCAATGCACTCTTGCAGGCTCGCTTAAGGACCTGCACATTGTATTCATTACTGAATGATGACACTCTAAAGTATTTGAAAACCAAGCCGTCTGATTTAGGTGCCTGACTTCAGATACCTGTGTTTAAGATTTGATGGTTTAACTTAAACAGACAAGAAGTCTGCAGGCTAAGAACAACAGATTAGAAAATAATCCTTTAGAATGGAAACGCTCTAGCAGACTACAGTGCAAACCTCTAATATGTTAGCCCAATTTGGTTTTTAGTTAATGGCTTCTACAGAATAGAGGGAGACACTGTCTGCCAGCGCATGAGGAGGAATTTTGTCTTGTGTCTACTTGGCATACTCTGTGATAGATTAAAATAGTTCTGTTTGTGCCTCTGGAGATAGCCTAATACAATTATAGAATCTTTCTCTAGAGAATCTTTCTGTATTGCTACAGGATGAGTAGCTTGCAGTGAAAAAAAAAATCGTAACTTTCCATCTGATCAAAACCATTTCCAAAATGTCAGTGTATCTTTCCCTTAAAAAATGTTATTTAAAATTATAAGCAAACTCATGAATCCATGTTTCTGCTAAAAATAACATAAAAGATTTTTTTTTCCTGCACAAAATATGCAATTTCAATAATTCTAAACAAAAATATGTTTATAAGATCTTATAATCAGGCCATAGCTTCATATGTGAAATATATTACTAGTTAGAGTCCTGTAAGTATCTATTTTAGTTTTTCAGAAAAGCCAGGATTTCAAACTAGCATTATGGTTTATCCCAATTTGGTGTTAATCTTAGTATTCCAACATTTAAAAGGCCATCAGATCTTCTGTCATTTTAATACAAATACAGTCTGTGGCTGTGACAGCATTTGGCATAGACATATTTTGCCATGATATTCCAGATAACCCCAAGCGTGTTTCTCTAAATGCATTAAAAGTTCATACAATTTTTCTTAACAGATTCCACACAGAGAAGAGGAGATTAGGAAACGGGTTTCATCAGGATAGCACTGATGTTTATCTGTAAAGTACTTTTCTTCAGGGTTTCCAAAAATTCCTTGTCAGCAACTGCCTGAATTTCTAAAGGTGTCCTATCAACGCTTACATTTTTTGACGTAACAGCAAGCAGAGACTGTTACATAGATCTATAAAAGAGTTTAGCTTCACTACAGCAAAAGAAATATTTTCCTGTATCCATACCCTTTCAGTCATGGGCCCTCAATGTATAGGTTAGCAACATGCACCAAGCGCAGAGACATATTGACTTCGGTGGGAGTTACAACACCTCATTCGCTCAATACACCCATAAAAGCGATATTGGCTGTTGCAAGTGAATGGAGTAATCTTTATAAGATAAAGCCATGGGAGACAGGGACTCAGAGACATAACATCCAGGCAAGCTAAGGCATAATGAAATTAATAAAAGGCACTCAAGAGAATGCAGGGGAAAAATGAGATTTTTTTTTTCCACAGGAAAGGAAAGTTAACATTTAAAAGAGGTGTTTCTAGTAATAAAATACCTGGAGAATTAAGAGCCAGTAAAAATGACACTGGTCACCTTGCAGGCATCGCTATGGAGACAGCAAGATACCAGACATAAAAATCCTTCCAGACAGGATAGGTCAGGGCATCCTTAAATAGAAAACAACAATAAATTCACAACATTCCCAAAAGACTTCAGGGCCTTGCTATAAACACTAGTCAAAACTTTTGCACTGACTAATATATCAAACCACTTTGTCAGGTTTAAATAGGTCTGCACAGTATCTGATATTCTAGTAGCAACAAGAAATGGCAAGTCACAGACCATTCTAATCACATTTCATATTTTTTAAATGTTCCCATAACTGCAAGTCAGAATAATATCATATAAACTAAATTGGTTTAAGAAGATAATTTAATTCACCAGAAGCACTTTAAAAAAAAAATTATAAAAAAAGGCAAAAGAACCCAGGCCCATAAGCCCATTACCCTAGGAACTCTTTCTACGATATAAGTTTCCACTCAAGATCTCATGGAGTAACCACAAAAAAAGAGGAGAGCAGCAGTATCAAACTCAAGACCTCTTTCGTTGCATACTTCATTAACGTTGTTTAGTTTAGAGTCATGGAAATAAGTTGGCTCTCAGGGAAAAAGCAGTGACAGTTTTTACAAAGCAAATAATTCTTGTCCTAGCAGAGTGAGTGCATGCTAGAATTTATTCTTCTTCACTTGTGGCTGCTATACACAAATCATTGTATTCTAAGACGCATGTAGTAAGTCCTTGGTTAGCAATAAATGATGCTCTGTTGGGCAGGTGGAAGGAACTGGGAATGTGATGAGGCTTGCAGATTTTTCTCCGAATAATCTAACCAGAATTAGCATGTCAGGATGAACAGAAACACTGAGCAGATGGCTCCCGCATAATTTCAGCTAGGTAGAGCTGCAGATGATCGCCTTATATCTACCTAGACATTAAATGTTACTTTTGGTCTGTCTGATGGTTGGTATTCCAAAGACAGCCAAGAGTATTAAACATTTGAAGTATTGAAGAACTTGAAACAGTTAATAATACAACTCACTATTACTTTGTTTCACAATGAATTTTGTCTCAACACCATGTCAAAATACTCTGAAGTGCTGAGAGCTCATTTTCCTGTGCAAGCTAAATCTACCGTGCTGCACCAACTTCCTTCCTTCGAGACAAAGGCGAATCATGTAAATGAAGAGACTGCATTTTTCAAACAGTAAGCTGCTCCTCAGTGCCCAGAGAAATGCAACATTCATTTTACAGTTAACACACTGGATTTCTGATTATTTCATCTAAAAAAGGAACAGAATGAGCAGTATTAAAAGAAAAACAAAAAGTGTTTAAAGCCAGTAGGTAAATAGATAAATTAAATTCCTTTGCAAAAATAATTCTTCATAGTGAAAGCTATGTAATCACTCAATATCTTTTCAGTAATAAAAATACTACAAAAGCACGTTTTATACATAATTCGCTTTAAGTTTAATTAAACTGAAAGAAAAACAACAAAACCAGAAAAACATAACTGCTTTCAACTGAAGCAGCAGCCACTCCGTCCAGGGCTAAATTTTCTGTAAAAAAGCAAAATCTGCTTTCACTTCCATCTTTGTAACTCCATTGATGTTCAGAGGCTGAAGATAAGAGTCACAGAATATAATTTGGAGGTTATGTGCAAAGGGTCTGCACTCCACCTTTCCCATCAATATTTTTTTTTTAAACTCATAATTATAGTAACACTTTCTCCTTCATCACCCTGACTTTGATATCCCCAAGAATAAGAAAATGAGATGGATGAGAGCTTATCACAAGTTCTACTGGAGTAAGCAAATTTTAAAAGATGATACCTCATAAGACCTCTTCAATTGTACCAAGCATCTTACAATTTCCTTTAGGAAAGGCCTGCGTCTTACTTAGAGGTGCTCAGCTCCGCTATTGGTACTTATCATTTGAGTCCCAATTTTTTCATAAGATGTTAGCATTTTCTTATTATACCTATACGGCATATTTGCATTATGCTTAGTGTAAGGCATTTACCCCATCTATATCTGAGTCAGGAGATAGTATTATATGGAGAATCACGTCTGGTATGTATTCTTTAGGCAAATAGACAGATGGCATTGATGTAGAAACCAAAATGAGCATCTATACCAAAACAAAGGTATATTGTGTACACAAAACGCCCCAGTGGATTGACGTATGAAGGGAAACCTCATGACCTATCAAAATTAGAATCTCAGACTGCAAGAGTGAAGGTAGGAGAGGTGATCAAAATTCTCTAGTTGCTAGGCATTTTATGGAAAGAGGCCACATTCACTCATCTTATTAAAATTCATGGAAATTGAAAATATCCGAAAGCCCAGGAGGGGTGGGGTCAGAAAAATCTGTTTCACAGAACTGGGAAGCTTGCTCTAAATTCACCTTGAAAGCACTTTCCCCATCACAGATTTCCTGAGAGCCTTTTGATTTCTCTCCTACTTAGGAGATAATTATAGAACTTTTTTCCTCCCTGAATAATGCATACAGAAGGGGGTCACTTCAGCATTTTATCCAGATTATCATGGTTTGTTCTTAACTAGATCTTTGTTGGAAATTATTTCTCCTTTGCTGTCTCTCCAACTCCTCCAGCAAGCTTTATTTTTATTTCCTTCTATTTCTCATATCTCATCCTCTGGCTGTATCATTTGATATCATAACTGTTTCAGTATTAAATATTGTTGAACTCTGCACTCCTATTTTCCCCTTTTTCTTTGCTTTCTCCTTTAATTTTAAATTTACTGTTGTCAGGAAACAATGACACTCAGGCATGGGGATGATGGAAGAGAGACATTAATCAAAGGCTATATAGCCCTTTCCTCTTGGGAATAAAACTTCTAAAAGGTACAAATCCAAAGGGAAACACTAAATACTTCCAAAAAGGATTTCTAAGGGCACTGGAATCAACTGAGGTTTTTCAGATCACCACAGTCAGGAACAATCTGACTTTCTGAGTTTAAATTGCCAGTGGCAGATACTTGGTTGATATGGTCTGCTCTGGCCCTCACAGCTTCTGCTGCTTTTAATTTCTTGTAAAAAGTGACACTAAGAGGAAGATGCGATGGGGAATTCTGCGCCACCCCAGGGAATCCTGGGAAATCCACATCAGGGAACTCTGTCTTCTCATAACAGTACTACAATAGTACAACAGTATTGCTCTATGCTCAGGCACCTCCCCTGCCTTGGGAACTTATTATGTTTAAGACTTACTAATAGCTAATAAGCACAGGGTTTTCAAGATTAAACCGAGGTTCAGACGTCATTTAACAACAGAAACAACACTGGTTTAGGCATGTTAGAAGTAGAGTCAAGACTCCTAGGTTGTTTCAGGGTTTTTTTGCTAGTAGCTCAGCTTTATTCTTAAAAAGAAAGCCGGGATAGGGTAGTTTGTAGTTGTTGGTTGTGGTTGTTTTTGTTTTTTTTTTAAACTGCTTTTCTAGCGTGGGATTAAAATTGCAGAACATGAACAGCAGGAGTACTGCAGTGAACAGCTTGCTAAGTATATCCCAAAGACTTAGCGTTCCAAATAGAAGTATCGGGCTTCCGTGTATCTCCTCCCCTGTTTTTGCAAGTGATATTGATGATCAATAACAGACCAACAGTATTCCCCCTGAATTCACCAATCATACATAATTGCTAATAAAGAGAAAAATGAAGTGTTCTTTCACGAAGAAGCTTTCAGTATTTCTGTATTAAGAAACAATGTAAGAATAAAGACTTTCTACAAAACCCTCAGAAAGGTGGGCCACTTTGGAAACAAACAGTCACAGCTGTGACTAAATCAACTAAGATCTTCCCTTCAAGGTAATAAGAACAGGTTTTTCCTCAGCCTACCTGTCCTGCTATACATATTGTTCACTCAGCCAGCTGCATAGCCCTTTCCCATTCCCCTAAGACAAGTTCTTCATTATTTCAATAGTAGTTACCAAAGAAGCTTTTCTACATCTAATATAATATAAACACTAAACGCTGTAAGTATTTTATATACATAAGCGGCCTTAAAAGAGAAACTTTTTATATTGATCAAGCTTAGGCACAAGTGCCCCCTAACCCTGATGAACAACACTCCTATCACCAAGTTCTAAGGAATCTAAAGCAGCAACTCATGTTTTTCTCTTCACTCCTGTCTGTCCCCCGACTTTCATTTCTCCCACTTTCAGAATCCTATCCGGCACATGGAAGAGGCTTATTCAATAAATCAATACTCTAATAAAAAATGACTGCTTCTATGTACTCCACATGTTAAGTGAGTTTTTCTTATACAGATAAAACCATTCACCTTGTGCTCTATATTTGACATTCATTTTTACTAACAGACTTTAATAAAAGAAGCACCTGGCAAAAACGTGACTCTAAAATAGCACAATGTTAAATCTTGTCTGCTTTGACAATGTTTTTCTGACGAGGCATAATAGCTAATCAGTTTAATTTGGTTTCAGAAAGAATGATAGCATTTTGCTGTTTTCAAAGTATACTTTTGAAAAAGATAAGCCATCTCAAAAAGCTGCTATGAGGATAGGCATGTTAAGTAATAGCTACCATTTTTTTTCTGCAAAATGGAAGGCTACTGTTTTCAGCAAGAATTAAATTAGAGCTTATCCATGATAAATGTAAAATACAAACCCAAATTATATGCTTTCTGCTAAAATTATTATAGCATAAATATCCCTGTAGCACCTACATGGAAAACAATATATACATGATAAAAATGCTCTCCAGCACATATACACACAAAGAACAAATTACCTTCCAAAATGTTATTTTTAAGAGTCGAATTTTCAAAACTACTTTTTTTTCCCTTATATTTATTCAGCAAATATAGATACTGCAAATTGTTCTTGTTGAAATATGTTCTGAGCTAAGCTCTGTTCTGTCCTCGCAAAAACAACACTGAAAAGTTGCACGAGGTGCAGGGTTCCTAAAAACACAATCAACACTGCTACAGCATACACTTCCACTTTACACCAATCACTTACCCAGATATTTCCATCCTGGTGGTACGGTTTCCAGTTTCTCCCTGTATCGCTATAGAGCATCCGATACTGAGTGACCCAGTCAGAACTGCTATACCTGCCTTGAGTCGCAATGGCACTGATCTGCTTCCTGTTCCCAAAATCCACCTGCAGCCATTGGTAATGATCGCTGTCTGATGGAGACCAACCTCCTGCACCTGTTGGGTTGAAACAGAACAGAGAGATTTAGACCTCAAACACTCGCTTTGAAGTGAACACATTGTGAAGATGCTGATAGCTGGAAGGCAGCCCAGCTGAGAGGAGTATAATAACAAAAAAACCCTGAATGTATACAAGAGAAATATGATTGCATATTTTTTTTAAAAAATGCATCTTTAGCACAGGCTTCAAATGCATTGACTCTGTTGCCTTAATCATTTTATGATATAATTATAATGATCTAATGCGCTGCCTACTAACAAATCAATGCCTTTATAATGCCTTAATTACAGTTTATTAGTTTTTGCCAAATTATAATTGTTCAAGGGTTGACCAATTTGCCATGAAATCCTTTGTCAGAGTAAGTTGGCACAAATCAATAACAATCTTTGGATTTTTCATGCCTTTTCAATAGCATTTCACATTAAAGAGATAATATAGATACAACAGGAGGAAATAAGAGCAAGCTTTCCTATGTTTCACTATAGTGCACAAATTGAAAGATCTACTAGAAGAACTGAAAAAGGAGCAGGTACTGCAGCGGCTGGATCCAGTCTTGATCTGCTGGGTGTACAAGCTGTCACAGATTACAATGGCAGATGCCTCACAGAAGTATTATTGCTCTTTATGGGTCTATGAATTAACTTGATAGTAATACTATTAACAATATTCTTCTCAGCCACTAGACTACATTGAACTGTTCTAAATAAAGATGGCCAATGATGCATAGATAAATGTAATATTAAGACATTAATGCAATTTCTTATTCTTCTGAAATAAAAAATATTAAGGGGAAAATTGCAGGTGGATACTGCAGAGAATGACGAAAATGCTAGAATAGATATTATAATGATATATTTATCATAATGATAAGTATTAGGAAATACACAAAACACCAAAAAAATCTATCAATACAGAGAAAAAGTGAAGAATCATTCTCTTTATATTCATAGCAAATGTTAAGACACAGAAAACAAAAACTTTACAGACTCGAAGTGATTACATGGTGGGGTTTTTTTTTTGCTTTTATTATAACTTTGAAGCAAATAAATGGCCTGGCACACCATGAAATCACATAGTTTAGTCCATGGGCCAATTTTTGTTGCTTTTAATTTCACTTACAGACTTCAACTACTGACACAAACATAGCCCGATTGCCAAGCAAGAAACTCTTTGCTTTACTGCATCTTATATACTCCCATCATTAGGCGGCAGCATTGCCTCAGTCTTAGACAATTGTAAAACTCATTCAGCTCCTACAGGTGTTAATATTTGCAGGTCATAGAACATTTTAATGTTCCGATGTCAATGGGAACATTTGATGTCATAAGTGGTTGCCTTTCATTGTAATTAAAAGTGTAGCACTATGGCAATAACATCTAATTTCTTAAATTTTTTAAGATTCACAACAGGTGCTTTATCTCCGCCTTACAGGTAATTATACCTAGCACTATAAACAGGATAGTACAGAGGTAGGGAATGGTTAAAACAACAACCACAAACAAACGAAAAAAAACCCCACCAAACAAAACAAACCAAAACACCTTTACTAAAAGCACTTCCAGGGAAAAGTGTTCCCATGCATTCCCAAATTCAAACGAGCTTATTTTTGCAGAGAATGACAAGTGGTCATTTAAAAACAGAATGTAGTTTCTTCAGGACTACCATGCAAGGCACTTGGAACAGCTAGCTCTGCATACACGTCGTAGTAGCAGAGATGCCACTTTCTCTCCCTATCCAAACATCCCTGTCCAATTGGCATATCTGAGACTGATGGCACACAAAGCATAAGAAGCTGCCCCTGTACAGAAACCACCTTGGTAAAAAGACCATTTGGTGGCTCCAGAATAAGTAAGGTTCAAATGTGAACATTCAAAAGTTATTATGAAAGTCAGAGCTGATAAATCCATCAATAAAATGTCCTTCAGCAATGCAACTGCTGAAAAAGGATAGCTGTAAGAAGGCTGAAATAGACATTATGGTTTTCACATCTTTTACTTATGCACGAGATTTACACTAAAACAGGAGATCTTGTTACGCACTTTTAAAAGACAAAACTTTTAATGATTACATGATATAATTTTTTGCTTTTATTCATATTACTGAAATGAGACTTTGGCCTTCTTTAACCAATAAATATACTCATTCACTGTACATTGCAATTAGGTTTCAGAAAGTCTTCACCTACAAATCCATTGAAGGGTTTGGAAAAAAATGAGTGCTAACATTCAGTTTCCCATTTATTTGATTTAAGAAGACAAGGAAAACATTCTTCACATCATGCCTGGCAAAAGTTAGAGATATGTGACACAATAGTCACACCTAGGCCAGGAGATGGAAACAAGTACTGCAAGACAGACTGCCCTATAACCATTCCTAATAAGTGAGAGACAAGACTTTTAGTTAATATTGCAGACAGCAGCAAACAGTATTATCCCATTGGTTTCTTGACCTAATTCTCTGTCTCAGTTTCACATTTGCCTTCTGGTTTTTCCAAGCAAGTAAATAAATAAATAGTCAAAAAGACAAAGGAGAAAGACATTGGGTTATAGCTAAATGTTCTGCTTAGCAGACCAGCACGGGAAAGGAATGGTGATCAGTCTGGGCAGGCATCAGCCATTCACCAGAAACAGCCTGTGGGGATCAATTAAAAGTTTCCTCTTCCCCTTTGATTCACCAAGCTGTGTAATTTGGCGTGGTGATGACTTTGTTCATTTTGCTTCTGATATGTGTAACCTCTATTGATTCAAGGATTAATAAAAGTCCTTTTTTTCAGGTGCACGCTCTAAGTTATGAAAAAGTTGGATTATATAAAAATTTCCCTGCTGTGAGATCCTTGCAAAGGCCCTGAATTCATCGGAGGAATTTAAGCACGTTTGCGTCTCCATTCACTCTAAAAGTGTACAAAAATCTCAAATTCCCAGAAATGTGCATGTGCTCATAGCTCAGCATACCATTAAATATTTTGCTGAATAATACCAGCTTCTTCACTGGCATGAAAAAGTGGTTTGATATTTGGCTGGGAACAGAAGAGTTCCTGACAAATAAAATATTTAACACATTTTGCCTTCTTAAAGGAGTGGTGAATTTGGAAATCAAACCTAATTTCCACAATATGGCATTATTTTCAACATACATTTACTTTTATGGCCAAGATATTACGACGGAACAACAAATTATCTTTAAGGAATGAGCAAAATGACAGCATGCTAGTAGTTTTCAGTAAGCATTACTTTGTACTGAAACTGCAATGGTATATTAGATTTGTTGAATAAATGCTATTCACAGTAGTATACTTCACACCTTGGTGTAAACTGTTTATTTTTAATGGTTACAGACTATATTCTGGATTGCATTAGATGCTTTATTTTGCACTTTTTATTATGTCAGAAAAAAGGCATTGGATACACGGGGTTTTTATATGATACTCTGTCTTACTTCAGGTACTGCCTTTTAAGCCAAATGCCACTATGAAATCAATGCGAGTTACAAATTATTAGAAAGATATTATAACTACAAAGTCTTTAGAAGAAATTGAGCATATGCATATAATATAGTTTACTTTCATTAAACAGGTAAGGAGTATTTATGGGGTTCTTTGGTAGGAGAGGTGCAATGAATGCAATGGCGGACAATATCTGCTTCCTCTTTTAATTTTTATACCATTCCAACATTTGATGCGATCAAACATATTCACCCACTCAGCAGTCAAAATAATTGACTTGGTGACATTAACCAAGAGAGTCCCTGCATACTTTTATTTATACTGTATAGCACTTTACACTATAAACAGGGCAACTAATTTCAACATGAGAAAGAATGACTGTACATGAACCTTAGATAGTAGATCTCAGAGAACTGCAAGTTCAGCAACAGTGAAGTCAACATTGAGCACGTGGCCCACATATCTCTGTGCATCCAAGAAACTTTCTTGTGCAGAAAAGCCTAAAAGTCCTACTCAGCAAAGCCAGCCAGTTTCAAAACAAGCTCCAGAAAGTCATTTGATCTGTTCCTACTGCAGACTGACCAAACAATGTGTAATGAGCCTGTTGCTGAAAAACACACTCGGTGATGCAGAAGACATAAAATTATATTCAGAATGCTAAGAACTTGTAAAAATTTAACCTTTTCATGATTTTTCACCAAATCAAGAAAATAGCTAACAAATAGCATTAGCATCTTTACAAGAGTTGAAGTTCAAAGATTTGGTTTTTTAAATTATGAAAACCCCAATAGCTTTCATGTTTTCATTGGATTTGATTATACAGGGTAATTCTATTGAAAACAATAAGAAAAATATAGCATATCTTTAAATGACACGTGCAAAAGATAGCACTTAATATATTTCTAGAAGTATAAAGAATTCAAGGCAATGTTGGTCTATTTTTGCAAAATTTCATGAATAATTTCTTACTTTTACTTAATTATACATTTCAGCCCTCTATTCGAAGTTGAGTGAGCTGGCTCCCATTTAGTGTACACTAAGAAAGCCTACATGATGAGTTAGCCTTACTTTCTTATCATTCCCCCCTGATAAATTATCAGTAAGTAGCAAAGCTGGGGTAGGCTTACAGATTTTAGATTTTTATCTGAACTGTCATACGCTACTGAGTTTACAAATCTATAAGAAGGGACATACTGATGCTTTTTTTAAATGTCTGTCCCATTTCAGTTAGAAATCTCCTTTCTTTTGAAATATTTGGTACTTTACTCTTCATCTCTTCCTTCATGACTGAAACTGGAAAGATTAATTTGCACTAGAAGAATCCATTCTTGTTTTAGTCACACTTGTTCATCATTCCCTACTTCAAATCACAAAGTAAATTTAAAAAAAAAACAAAAACAAAAAACCAAAAACCAGCACTGCAGTAAGACTAGTTTTCTAGTCTTTTCAAATCAGTAACAAAAGGTTTCAATGACATGAATGAAAGGAGGAGAGGATCCTTAGTCAGAAATTTCATTAGAAAACAAACTATGAAAAGCTATAGATAGAAGACTTGGGATTTGTGGTAGTTATAATTCAAGGGATTACTTTATCTAATTGTAGAAAATTTCTATAGCCTTTCATCAAAGAAACCAAAAAAATGACTTTTTAAATAATTATGTAATAATAACCTGAAACATTCTTAAGAGTTGGAATCTGCTTATTTGTATGAGAAAAACACAACCTAATCTTTCAATGAGAAATAACACTTTCTAGGTCACTGCAATAGCCTGAAATCAATACTGTTTGATACCTTGCTATTTTCCAAGACATTGCTTGTCATTCCTCTACATAAAAGATAAATCAAGACAAAAAGGAAAACTTTGAAATACTGAGATCATTCATTCACTGCACTTCAGAGAAAATATGGGCATCCATTTTCTGCAGTACCCTAGAAAACAATATAAAAGACCCAAACTTCTAAACTGCATAAATCTACCTGCACTGTTAGTTACCATAATGCTTAAGTAGAACATCAATGGTGGTTTCCATTTTTTGTTTGTCTTCCTCTGTTTGTCCATTTTATCATTGTAGATAAAGACTGTAATGTGTACAGGCAGTAAAACATTTAACTTTACACAGAGCAAATAATACCATAGCACTGGGTGGGTCAACTCACACTGAAAAAAAGTTATGTACATACAGAAGTCTTGGATGATTAAACACTTTGCACTTCAAGCTGCTTCGGGCAAGGATCGCTTACACTCTGTATTAGGTAGGGCCCTCTAACAAAAGAGAATCCAGTCCTCATATAGGGCTCCACTAATTAAAGCAATCTTTTCCTGATACTGGCATGGATAAACACTGGTTTTTATTTCCTTATAATAAACAGCGTGCATTGTTATATTTCTTGTATTCATCTTCTGTTCTAGCTAAATTTGGATTTGCAACCCAGTCCCTGTCTTCAAGGTAGGGATTTGCGTTTGCATGTTTTAAGAGCTCTTCTTTCTGGCACATAAGAACAGCGGTGGAACTGCAGACAAGGCCATGCATGATGCTGATGATGAGCAAATAGTGAACGTTCTGCTTCAGAACAAGCAAAGCTTGATATTGAGAAGGCATTAAATTCTGAGAAAATAGCAGCATGATTATAGTCACCATCTATGTAAAATTACCTATATATATTTTGTAAAAAGTTAGATGTCACAGAGAAGGAGAAAGAGGACAAAAATGACAACAACTAGATTTTTTCTTCTCCAGAATTCATTATTAGAATTTACCCCAAGTCCGTATTTATTAAAAACTGGCAAATTAGACCCAATCTTTGGCCTAACTCCCCATGAGTTTCAATAGCAGCTTTCCAGAGGGCTCCAAGCAAGCCTTGAAGCTCCAAGTACCCTAGAAAATAGATGTGATAAAATTCATTTTGCAAGGGTTGCAGAAGATAGGCAAGATCCAATATTCATTCCCCAAATTAGCCTCCCATCACAGCAGCTGAAAGTTGTAAGTCTACAGAGAGGTCAGCATCGGCATTAATCTTGACTTCCGAAAGGCTGAAGTAGCACATCAGCCTATCCAGTGTCCATCGCTAGTCACTAGGAATGTTTTTACTGATTTCTAGTGGCACTGATCACTGTCTTCCCTTGGTGCGACTTGAACTCTGTGATGAAGTATATATTTTTTTCGTTAAACTATGTAATAATTTTTTGCCCCTTTCTTGGGGGGAGGGAGGAGGTAAGGGAGAATAAGGATTATCCCTTGCTCATGTCAGTATATATTTTTTGGATGTAGTTAGACTAATTTTAGAAGACTTCCCCTCTAGTAAAAAATAGACGGGGGAGGGGGGGACAGGGAGGAGAGACCCTAATTATATTTCTTAAAATTATTTCATTTTAATTTAAAACCCTGAAAGTTAAAAGTAGAAATAACCCAAGGGATAACAGTAGTTATCAGGATACAATCCACACAGATCTTTTTTAAAAGAACATTAAAATTACTGTATTATTTTTTAAATCCCAATAGATCTTTCTTACAGTAAATGCAATTAAAATAAATCCCTTGATGTAGTGTCTGCTTCTTAATACCCACTGCTTCCTAGTATATCTTAACTGAGCACAAACCACATTTGAGGGAATGAACAATCAATCTGCCCTAAGGAACAGTAGTGATATCTAACAATAAAAATGATGCAAAAAAGATCTCATCGTTGTCATTCACAGTTGTCAAACTCAAAACAGGGGAAAAAAATCATAAGCCTGAGGAGTCTCATATCCTGAATCCACTGTTGGGGAACAAACACTTTGCAGCTTTGGTTATTTTAATGAACACATCACTTTAAACTCTGCCTTTCCCATCTGTTCTGTTTTCTAATTACATAGGCAAAGAGAAGCTCATTCACAACTGCATCCTAATGGAATCTTAAACAAAACTCGGACGAGATTTAAATATTCTGTGTGCATCATCTGTATTCAAGGCATCAAGCAGCTTCTTCTCCATGAGGTGTTTTCTTGTTTTCTAGACAGAAAGTTGAGGCAAGGCGATGGATCACTGCGCCCTGGCATACAAACCCCTTGCATACAAAATAACCACAGTGGCATACAAAAGACAAGAAAGAGAGTACAGAGATCTCCCTTTCCTCACACCCCCTTTTCAAGTACCAGGACACAAATCTTTCATTGCATGTTTATGCATTGCAACACTGGGGTTTTCCTAACAAGTCAGGTCATATCCCTGGCAAGAACTAGCAAGTGTATAGCTAATAGATAGCAGACACTCACTGCCTCTGCAGTGTCTCTGCTGAGATATCAAGCCCTTATTAGCAGATTCTTATCCAAGATTTTAATGATGGTCAGATCAGGAATAGTGAAGTTTTACTGGCTGTGATTGAATAGCATTTACAGCACTTTGAAATCCAGATACAAGCTCATTATGACACTTCTGGTAGTTCTTGTAACTGTTGTGATCCCTCCTTAGCAGAGATGACAGAGAAAAAGGAATTAAAGTATTTCTGCACCTGATCTATACGATTTCAACAGCAATGAGATGCCTAAACAGTTTAGTCACCTAAATCATCCTATTCCCATTAGTGCAATCCAAAAAGTGATGGAAGGCAAAGCTGAAATTCTGTAAGCTAAATCGTGATGTTCTAGCCCATCTTGATTAATATTTTTTCCCCTCAAATCATTGTCAATGAAAGATGAGTCAATGCCATAATTCAATCTTAGATATCTTGTTCTGCGGCAAGTCTTCAGTGATAAAAGATAAAAGCCGAACTTCCCGTCTTGCAGAGACTTGCTGTGTGAGATCCTGTAGTGAACATAGTTTCTGCCATTGGGCTTTGGCGTATACCAATGTTCCACTGATGTGCAAACAACACTGCCTTGAAATGTTCACTGTTAACAAATAAAAGCTGCGTGATTATTTATTTCATTATACTCATTATCTGTGTTCTATCTACGCTTTTTAACTACAAACCTCCTGGCCTGTGCCTCCTGCAATAAATTTTTCTCCCTTGAAATGCTCCTGCTCCTGACGTCCTCCCTCCGGCTGTTACGTGCCCTGAAAGACTCTTAGCCCAGCAAGTACAAAACACGACCTGGCCATGCTCCTGCTGTTAAATACAGCAGTTCTGAAGTCCAGCTCCCTTGATGACCGCCAACAGTCAACCTTTGCCTGCTGCTCCTGATGTTTCTAACACCCGCTTGGGCTCACTCCTGGACTGCTACAGAAACTGAACACTGCTCGTGATTCTTCTCTCACTGCTACTCTTTATCCATTTCTGTCAGTGTTTTTTTGTTTGTCTGTTTGGGTTTTTTAGAGCTACTTCTTTTGGGATTGGCAAGAAAAAATACATTCAAGACTACGCTCAGGCTGAAAATTTTTCCCCAGTGTTTCCTATCCAGGTTAAACCTGCTTTTCCTCTATACAAATGTCTTTTCCATCTGCTCAAAATTTCAGGCCTGAATTCCCATTTTACAGGAATTTCTCAGAAGCTGGTTTCAACCCAAATGGTAATGATTTCTCAGAACTGTTAATGAAAACTCAGAACTGTTATTAAAGCAGTCTGAAATGTTCTTTCCGACTACCTTATTCCTTCCTTCTTGAGTGCTAGAGTGCTAAAATCACTGTACATTTTGATAATTTCCCACAAAAATTAAAAGTGTATAATTCTCATAAAGAGGTTCTCATTTCTGAAAGAAATCAGTCTGAAATCAGTTGTCTCTGCTGAAGGTTTCCAAATACTTCAAAATTGGTACAATAATTTTTTCTGTATGCAAATTGCCTAGACAATTAACAGCTAGAGGGAGCTATACTATTCTCTTATTTGTGCCAACATTGCACTACCGCTGACCCGATCCTGAAAACAGAACAGGACAGGACTCTTCCCTACCTGCCTCATTGATTAGCCACCACGTCCGAATGCTTCTGCGAGCCAGACCTTGCTCGTGATATTACAGGAGATCTGATACTATCAGAGCCATGCAGGAATACAAGTTACTGGTACTGTTTAATCCATCCTAGTAAATGTGCTTCATTCTCCTGTTTTCCCTTCAACAAGCAGGAGCATAGAACTGTGAAATATTGTGAGATCATTTTTGAAGTCTAGTATACAGCTGATTCAAGGGTTTTGCAGGGTTTTCTGCTTGTAACAAAGGTAATGGATAATTATTTTTCCATTCATGCATATATTGCAAGCAGTACACAGATCCTTATGCTTTCTCTCTGTTAAGAAAATATATTCTGTTCTTAAAAATTACTCTGTATTGCATCCATTTTGATGATGAAAGCTCATATTATGCCTCCTATTTTGCTAATAGCAAAATATTTATTGATATCATAGCAGAGTTGCAACAACATGGAAGGAACAATTTTATTCTTTATTTTAATTTGCAAAATAATGTGTTCATTTCAAGATAGTACTATACCACAGCAGAATTCAACTTTTTAGGGCAATGATATGCCTGAAGTCTGTGGTAAACTACTAATAAATATTGACTATTCCCTAATGAGTTTATACTCCTTAGAGCCAAAACATAGCACTGTATACAAAATCATTATAATCATGTAAGACTGTACTAGGGAAAGGCGCCGGCAGAAAAAGTTACAACTTATAACGCTAATAAAAGTAACAGTGCTCTTATCAGTGGCATCAAATGTTAATTTGCCCACATGGGATTAACTAATCTGATACATTTTAGACACTAACCAGGGAATGAAATTCTGCTAGGATTTTTATTCAATATAAATTAATGAGAACTCAAAGTTCACGCAGGAGAGCATTTCAAAAATTAAACTATAATAAATTAAAAGCCCCAAATGCACACTCCAACCCTTGTTCTTTAAATTTTAACCTATGGAAGGGAGAAGAATATGGAAATGCTAGCTTTAGAGTAAGCAGGTTCAGCTTTCAGGGTGTGGGGGAGGATTCGAAGCAGGATTTAACTTCAGGTACCCTGAATCATCCCCAGTTCTCCCCCTGTCTCCGTTAGCCCTCTAAGACTCTGAGGATGGGATAGCTCTCTGGGCTGAAATTACTCTCTCTGCAGTTTCTATGCTCTCCATTTAAGCTGTTCACCCTACAGATTGAAATACTTGGTCTGAATGCATTTTTTCTATACCATCAGTCAAGGCTGCTGAGCGTAACACTGCTGAGAAGAACTTTTGCGTGTCCAGAACAGCACAATATACCCACTCCCCCTCCAAAAGGAAAAAAAAACCCCACCTCAAACAGCTAGACTGCAGATCATGCCCATGTAATTTCCTTCTGTACAGAGCAGTCGTTGGCAGATGAAGAAACAGCCACGGCTACAAAAGGAGTGTTCAAGACAGAAATCATCTAACTTGGCAGAAGCACTGCCCAGGCAAGCAAAGCTTTCTGTGCTTTAGTTTGCCTGTCTGTAAGCCGCTGTAACACATCATTCACCTCACACAGACAACTGTGAAAATAAACAGTATTTTGAAACTTTAAGGAAAGTGCTGTAATGCTAAAGCTAATAATTTCTCCTACTTCATCACACATGCGCAAGCCAAGGCTCTATCCTTACAAAGATTACATCCTTCTCTTCTTGAATACAGCTAATAATTTCTCCTGCATGAGCAAATCCTCATAATAGTCTTCAAGGAAATTGCCATTTGCTGAGCCTACACAAGGAAGCACTACCACAGTTTGAGTGAAATTGTCCAGGGACATCCGCGCAACTGTATGACAGCTTCTCCATAACTTCTATACTCCCACAATTTACTTTTCTGTTGAAGAAAACCACTTATCACAAACAGCTAGTCCTTCTCTACTTCCAGCTACATAGATACCATTCCTGATGAAGACAGAGGGATTTTCCTTATGGCATAAGTATTCATAATAATTCATAATTCAAATAAGTATTCAGCAAGGGCTGAGCTGAGCACAAACCACTACTAGCTAAATCACTGCTTCTGTAAAAATTGAATATTATGATTATTGTGCTACAAAAAGGTTTTAAACAGGCAAAACCACATGGCTTAAGAATGGAAAGTGCGATATGATAATTATATGTATTATGGTTAGAATATAGGCTTAAATGTAGGTTTTTTGAAAGAATGAAAGAGGAAAAAATTATCTGCTGTTAATTCTGGGTTTAAAGGAATCTTATGTCACAGTATTAGCTTCTGATTTGGCAATGTTAATTAAGCATCATAAAGTCAGAGTCACTTATAAGAGCTAGCTAATGCTTATCAGGCCACTGCAATTTTTTTCACCTTTATTTATTATTACTGTTCTATAACCTCTTTTTCCTTATTAGCAGCAGCAAAGTGTCATTTGGAGAAAAAGAAAGTGTTATTGGCCACAGAATTTATGAAGCAAAGTTATCACACAGATGACTCCAGTAAAAAAATAATGTACATAACTTGATCTATCAAAACATATACCAGCTGTTAGAAAGATGACTGGGAGACTATTTATAACAAGAAAATAAAAATGTTAGTATTTAATATCCTGTGTAATTGTATTTTAAGTAAAATACAGGGAGTAAAGTTTATAATTTAAGTTTTATCCTGGATGCCAGTTAAACATTGAAGTTCTGTAAGGACATTTAAGCACATTTGCCTAACAATAGTACCTGTTACGAGAGGTTTCATTAAAATACACTTTGAGCAACACTTTTTTATTCCTTTGAAGTTTACCTACAGGATTTACGCAAGGCAGAGGGCTGAAATTGGGAATAGTGAGATTCCCTGTCGTTGTTTCTGGTTTATGTCTCCTCATACCCCACTGCGGGCACCACATCTGTGCCTGTATCATGAAGTTATCCCTGACGCCCTCTAGAAACCCGGCTTGATTGCATCCCACTGGACTGCCCTTCCAGCAGGAGTCAGAGAGACTAAGTCTTGCATAAGAATGAAGGCATCCAATCTGAAGGTGTTCTGAATTTGTTCAAAGAAAATAGGGTCCACTTTCTCATCCTAATTTTGTTGTTTGTAGCACATTCCCACTACTAGGTCACCTCTCACTGGCTTCACCTTGGATCTTGACACACAAGGTGTCAAGCACACACAGAGCTCTAGTTTCCCAGGTTGTGTGTGTTTGTGTCCATGCACCTGAGAGGGGTGTCCGTTTGCTCTGTTTCTCTGTTCCTGGGGTCTCTCTTGTTTTTGCAGCTTTTGCTTTCCAACCCTAAACACCCCTTTCTCATTCAAATGTGGGTTGTAATTTTCCTCTGCTATCTTAAAATTCAGTGGAGAACCAAAAAGACCGCCAGCGGGCCGAAGCACTCATTCTGTGAGGAGAGGCTGAGGGACCAGGGCTTGCTCAGCCTGGAAAAGAGATGGCTTTAGGGGAACCTCACAGCAGCATCCAGTACCTACTGGTGGTCATCAAAGAGATGGGGCCAGGCACTTTACTGAAGTGCACGGCAGGAGGATGAGACACAATGGATACAAAATGAAATGAAAGAGGTTCTGACTGGAAATAAATCTTTTTTTCACCATGAGGACAGTCGGGCACTGGCCCAGAGAGGCTGCAGTCTCTGTCCTTGGATAGATACCAGATCCAACTGACTAAAGCCTTGGGAACCTGGTCTATCTCACAACTGAAGCCTGCTTTGAGAATATGGTTGAACTGGAGACCTCCTGAAGATCCTTTCAATCAGAATTATTCTATTATTATAAGAGTATCTTATTATGAGAACAGTAGCTTGGTAAATATGAACAACTACACCGGGTCAGCCTAACTTTAATTAACGATGCAGATAGCGAATAGCAGGGTATTGCATAATCATCACTAGTGACTATTTTCTACATGTCAGGGAAACACATCAACTTCCCATGTGATATTGACCTTTATGTAGTCATTGTATCACTTGATTAAATATTTAAATAAAATTTTTGGTAGTGGGAAAGCTTCCTCTCCTGGAGGTGGCTTTCTTTGATTCTCATGATTTGCTACCTGATATCTCACAGTCAATAACTCCATTTTTTTTCTAAATAGGTATTTTCGAGAATTTCTAGAGTTGCCCAAAGAAAGCCAAAAGGAAAAAAAAAAATAGACTGAAAAACATACAGTGTATTTCTTGAACTCATTCTGCACGAAAAGCTAGAAAAGGTAGGAAAGGGCACAAAAGCAGCAGAAAATTAGATATCAACTTTCAAACTCTTGTTTTGTAAAGGAAGTTATGTACTAATGCCATGTATTTGAAAAAGAATGAGATTCTAATATACTAAAAACAAAGTATGAATTTATCACAAAAGGTTTACCAATAGCTTCACAATGGAGTCAGTGAATTGGGAGCAGTAAATGTTTCTTTTCCCTCCAATAATCATTTGCTAGGATTGTTGGACAAATACTGTAGTCACAAAAGTAAGAGCAGATTAAGCTTGCCCTATAACAGACACAACACCATTTTGCTACCTTCTCCAATATTTTGCAACAACATTAAAAATTCTGAATATGGTGCTTACAGCTCATTATATTGCGTAGTGTCACTAGCTGCACAATGACCTTAGAACAGACACCAGTGCATCTTGTAGAGCCAGGCAACAAGCTCAGCAATGTGTAAGATCAAGTGCAGCATTTACAAACTTACTCAGAAGTCTGAAAGGCAAGATAACTGTAACTTAATATGCTTCGGCATAGATTTAAAAAAAAAAAGTTTAGAGTCTTAATGGGTAAAGGAACATGGGGAAAGTATTGTGGAGACAGGATTCCTCAGGGCACAGGGTTTCTACCCATCTTTATTTACAGACTTGAAATTCTCTGTTACATCTCTCCTGGCACAACGAATGTTTGGATCATAGTCAACATCTTAGCAAGAGCATTACATTCCTTGCTCTTCCACAAATCCTTAAATGCAGAGTAACTGAAATAGTTTTAGTTGCCTCTGATTTTCTCAACCTTGGTACCATTTTGCCTAACAAATTCACGTTCTAAGGCTGTGCATTGCCAAGCACTATGGAAAGTGATCTAAAGCAGTAGCTTGTGCCATGTTAACATCCCTGGAGCTACAGTCATTAGCTGAAGGATTACATGCTAGTCAGAACATATTGTGTAACACACTGTCCTGCCAGACCTGCAGTGACAAGTTCCTTCAACATTAAAGCTGAGTTTCTGAAGTGACAAGCCTCAGGAATCAAGCAACTGAAAAATCTCCACATACATTCCAGTGTTCCAAAAACACAGCAATGCTTATTACACATTTTTCAATCAGGCTGGTGACTTGCAGCATACACTTGCTTAACACCTGCCTAGAATAAAAAGATGACAATAACGGTGCCAACAAAATGCCTGATCCAAAAGCTACCAAAGTCAAAGGACATCTTTCCATCAGCAGGTTTTGGAACAAGCTGTGAAATATGTCAACACAGTCTGTTTCTGACTACCAGCAAAAAACCACTGTGGGCTGCCACAAACTTAACACCTCTGCCACAGCCACCAGCTTTTTAAAGTCACACAACCTTTTAAAATTTTTCTTGGTGTTTTCTCTCTTTATGATGTGATGCCTCTTCCCATTAGCCATGAATATCTGTTCCTGGAGTCTGAGGCCATGGAAATAGCTGTGACACAGAGGGTACCAGCAGATGAAATACAGCTTTTTTTGTCGAAGACCCCCATGGCATGAAAAACAAACAGCCCCTAAAAGATCAGTCTTCTCCCATATGAAAGGATCTTTTTCACGTGAACAAACTTTGTGAGAAAGCTGAAGTCCACGAGCTCCTCCAGAGAGAGGAATTAGTTTTTTGTAATCCACGTGTGTCGTCGTCCCTCCCCCCCCCCCCCAATATTCAGACATTATTGTGTTATTAAACTGAGTTTCTGGACACTTCCAGGAATTTTAATTGACTGTTCTAAGCCACCAATGAAGAGACTGAAAAGTTACATGACAAAATCCTTTTTATAATAGGTTAATTCTTATAAAAGGCTAGCTTTATCATTTGGGGGTTTCCTCTTGCATTTGATATGAGCTGCTCTTCCAAATAAATGTTGAGATAAATCGGCGAACCTCATTTTATAGTTTCATCCATCTATTTGCAAAAGGAAAGTTTCATGCTCAATTCTATATTCTAGAAGCATATTCTATACTTTCAAACACACATAGTTAAAAAGAACAATATAATCCCTCTGGGAATAAAAAGAAATCAAATGTGGACATGGTACATTAGCTTAATAAAACCCAGGAAAGACATTTACGAACTCTCTGGCCTGAGGGTCCCTTTAGGAACAAACACAAATGGTTCTCTTTTTCACATAATCTTCCTTCGCTAGCACTTTCCACAGGAGAAAGTGCATCATATACCTTCAGTTTGAACCAGACAGCGGCATTCAGATGACAACTACTTTTTAAAGCGTGTCCTAATTTGTTGAAAGCAATTTACTGAATTAGCTCTATAGCCACTGCATGTCAATGTAGCTTTGTTTCAACAGATGTGAATTCATGTTATTCCTATCTTATGTTTTCCATGTAAATTATAAAGAAAAAAGACTGACGGTCCCTGCATTTAATATTAAAACCAGAAAGGGATTTATGTGCTAAACTTGCCTGGAAAATTAGTGGAATTTAGGGGATCTAATTTCCTTATGTACATTTGCAAATCTCTTTTCTCCTCTTTCTACATTCACGTAACCTCTTCTTACAATTTAGCTCATTCCTATTAAATTTGCCAAAATAGCTGCAAGTTTCTGCACCTTTAAAGTCCTTAGTTTTTTCTTTTTCAGGAGTAGGAAGTGGGAACACACTTTAAATACAGCTTGTCAGGAAGCTGCATACAGTCATTATTTAAAACTCTATAAATACTTACTACCCGACACTGCTGGTATTGGTCAACATCAAAACTAATTCTAGGGGTAATCTTTTGAATTAAGTTTTTATAAACCCCATATTCAATGCATTCAAAAATCTTCTGTTCGGCTGTACTGTTGATAGTTTAAAATCATCCATAATAGCACCCCACATTAAATTTTCAGTATTAGCTTTCTATTTTAAATAAGGGTATCAGCTTCCATTGAGACACTGTTAAGCCATTCAGGCAGTTTTGCAGTATTCCACATCACAAGATAACATCGTTAGCCTTTGGCTAATACACAAGGAGAAAGCAGGAGAACAGTTAATAGTACCACCTCTGCTGGGCAAAGGACTTCTGCAAAATGCTCAAAATGAGCTTCCGGTACTATGGATAAATAATACTTACATTTAATTGGAAATTTCAGCAGTAAACTAGTCAATTTATATTTATTACAGATAATAAAGTGCATAGTTAAATTACTTTCTGCAATAGATTCTAGCACCTTGACAGAAAGCTGAAATCTTGCAATGCTGCTCATTACTCCGATCAGCAGCATCCTGTTCCTTAGCTGTAATCTTTTACCCTTTTTAAAGTTCTTGGGGTAAATTTACAAGATAAAAGCTATGATTATAGCCTTCAATTTCCTTGCTTGCAAAGTATTGAACGGTAAGTTTCTAAAGTCATTATAAGCATTTGTATAGCTAAGCTTTTAGCCTTGTTTCATGAGTCATGTTAGACTATGCAGACAATGCATTTTTACAGTTACGCGGCCAGCTGAAAAACGCGTACAACCTTCTAAACATGCCAGTGACGAAGGCCCTAAAATGAGAACACTTCGGTTTTCAGGGAATGGAAGACAGAGAGAAAGGGGAGAAGTTCTTTTCAGGTGACTGAAAATTATATAGCTTAACAATTCTGGTAACTCCGATGCTTTTGTCAAAAGAAAGGGTTTACTTATGTTGTTCCCTTATTGTTATTAATTTAGGAACTTGTTTGTAGTTTCGACTTCATAGTCCCAACTCTATTTTTCAATAAGATCTGGATCTTTGGCAATAGGGTAAATCAATTTATTTTGGGGCCTCTCCTGTCTTCCTTCTTACTTGCAGTTAACTTCCCCTGTTCCTTTAAACTTCCCTGCCTATGTAGGTGAGCCTGAGAGGCTGAAAATGCTGCAATCATCCATAAAATTGGATAAGCCTGTGGATTTCCCCAGCAAACCCTGTCATTGTGACTCCAGGCTCATAGAGGGACCAGCTGTAAGAGAACAAGATCAGAGCACAGGAATTGCTATATCCCACCTAGTGAGCTGGTAAGCTAGTAGCTTTTCTCAAAGGGAGGCCAATACCACATATTTATAAGCAAGGTGGTCCAGCCTCAGAGTAGACAGCTGCGGAAAAAACATTCTCTGTGAAGGCCTCAATGTAATTCCTTTAATTAAAGTCTAGCAGAAACCTGAGAACTGGAATGTTTAAAATAATTTATTACAATATGGCAATAGTTTATTGCCAATTTCTACTCAGGTTCTGGAATCTCTGCTTGGATCCCCAGCTATAGTACTCCTTTCCAGATGACTTTGGATGTGGCTCATCGGCCGTTGCTGGTCAACATGTTGGTTGCTGCCTTAGCTGAGTTTTACATTATTTCCTGTTTCAAGATAAGAAAGAGCTAAAGCATTATCACCAGTGTGTACAAAATAACATATTCTGCACATAATAAGTAGAATTTGTTTTTTTCCTTGAAACCAGGAGTTCATTAAAGTAACTTTTAGAGATTGTTCATAATAATTGGACTCATAATTAATAGCTTCTCTAGTCTCTCAATAACTGTTATTTTTAAAGTTCGCCATGCAATGCTTTCTTCCTGATAACTGAACACCAGTTTGGCCTAATTTAGAAACTGGGTAATCACAATTAGGGAAAAAAAACCAACAATACCACAACAAAAATACCCTCCTGTAACCCAACGTGTACAAGCAGCAATCACCTCAATATATTCAAATTGTGTTATGGGAGATGTTGCTGATCAGCTGCTGAAGTCAGGAAATTAAATATTCCAGCACTGGCTTTTGTTGGAGAGTCTTTTCCGGACATAGAAAATAGACAACTTCTTGGTACTGAAGAGAGCAAAGCAGTTAATGTACCATCTCTCTCTGTACATGTTTAAAACAACTTGGCTTGTGAATGAAAAGAAACATCTGATTTCTATATATTCTACATCTGGGAGAATGTCAGGTAAAGCCTTCTCAGTGCAGCACTATGCTATACCCAACGATATTTCTTTCCCAGCAAAAGCGCAATACTCTTTTTCTCAGCAACAAGCTTGTTTACTCCTCTTTTACAACATTGACCAATGTCACCTGATTCTTCCCTCAAAACCAATTCATCTTCATACCCAGCCTGTACTAGAGAAAGCTAAGAAGACAGGAATGGCTATAAGATAACTTACAGTTGCTCATTCCTGATCTATAAATATTATGTAGTTAGTAGACATGGTCAAGTGCCCATTTTCACATACCGTAGGACCCTTTGATCCTTACAAACATCAGAACATTTCTGACAACTTTCTTAACCAAAGCAGAATTAGCTCACTAGGAGTAAATTGCCTAAAAGCACAGCAGGAATGCTAAATTTGATGATAGTCAATATTGAAAAGCAAAGACATCTAAACCACAACTTTTCAAAAAGCAGCTTTTCAAGATTTCTTCTTTTTTTTCCTACTGCTTATCAAATATACAGCCCCATGAATCTCAGTAGGAACAATTTATCTAACATTGAGGGACTTGAAAAATTGACCATTCAAACAAATTTTGTCACAAATAATGGAAGTCCATCCTAAAAGAAATATAAATCCGTCCTAGATGCAGTCAGAAAAGTTTAGGGCTCTGAAGAGACAACAGCTCATTATCGGTATTTAGTTCTCAGTTGGATGACAAACTACCGAAGATGTCCAATACAGAACAATATTATCCTATGTGAACAACACATCACAGCTAAACAAATGGATCGCTTCAGAAGGAGAAAAGCAGGGCAGATAGCAGGAGGAAAGGGTTAAACTACTATTGACATTTCTTCTGAGGGTTACTTGGTCCTTAGCTGTCCTTCAGCATAACAAATCCCCATACAGAAGAGAGCACAGAAAGTGTAACAGCTTTTTTTTTAATTTTATTTCTGGGTCAGCATAACTAAACTGTTACTTCTTAATTACACCAAGTTTCTCACCCTGCAGTGGTATAGTCATCTGCCATTCTGCACAAAGCTGACTCAAATCTCAGCCACAGTGATAACCTAATAAAAGAAAATGATTCTCTCTCCTACTCAAGGGAAGGATTTTCTCTTGCTCAGAGCGCCCCGAGTGGGATCTATACAACGCACTATTGTTCACCTCTTCCCTTTTCACCTATGACTGGCTATACAAGGCTTGTGTAAAGCTGAAGTCTTCTAAGTAAGTGATCTTGCTCAGTATGAGTTGATGCACTTTTTTTTTCTTCAAATGTATGTGTGCCTGTACAATTTTTATCAATATTAAAGTAAGTCTTACACACAAATGGGTTAAAAAATAGTTTCATCTAAAAAAGTGAACAAAGTGAAACCACCAGCAAATCTATGACACGGGACTGGATGCCAAGTCAGATCCAGAGATATTTTTTGAGACTTATGTAATAACTCACATACAGAAACATTAGTATTAATGTTCTGTCTCTTACTGCATAGCTCAGATTTGCTTGTGAATAATCTAATTGTGAAAGCTGAAACATGAATAATAGCTGCACTCCCTCATCCTGCAGCGAATAGACTCATTTTATCACATTATTTCTTTTCTCTCTTTCAGCGTATTACTCTACTAGGAGGTTATAATGGTAGCCAAATAGCTCCCATTTCTACCAGCATTTACACTTGTTTATGACTTATTTGGGAAAGGCAGTGCTCTGGCTGTGCTTGAAGAAGCTATCTACCCAGTTGCACTACACCCATCTAACGTAAGGAAAACCTGCATTTTGTGTACAGGAGAGGGTGAAACGCTCATACTGTCTGAGAAGAGGCACCTACCTTGGAAGCAGCTGACACTGTATTTTCTGTACACTCACTGCATCTTTGCCTCAATTCCAGATGAGTCTCATGCATCTCTATATCTTGGTTTGAAGTATCTGTAGATATAACCTTCCCTAGAATATCTAAACTGTCAGCCTCTGCTACTCCTAAATATACTGGATCTGTCAAAAAAGGCTGGCCAGTTTTCCTATTTCGAGTCTTTTTTTTTTAATCCCACTTGTTCCCATTCATCTGTGCAAATGCAGTACCTGCATTGTCTGAGAAACATGAAGTTTTCTAATTTGCTTGTTAAATGTGCCAACTCCAGTGTAGGCAAATTCCTTGTGAGGCGTTGGACTGAGGAGGCATCTAGCAGAACTTTAATGTGTCATTACTGTGTATTTTTCAGCCAAAATCTCTCTTCTTAACGATTTACAGTTTAATGTCCCAGTGCTGCTTGAGAAACCTTAAAATTAAACTCTGGGCTTTTAGGGTAGTTGAGAGCACTGAATGTGGTTGTTCTGGGGATAAATGGCCAGAGCTGTACTGGTCCCTAAGGATACGGGAAAAGTATATCTGTCATACACGAATCCAGTCTGACTGAGATGCTGCCTACTCTCTGCCATCAGCACAGCCGCTTTCCTGCCAAAGTCGGCCGTTCATTAGCTTCAGAAACAATTAATGAACTAAGTTGTATTTTGTCTGAGAAAAGCTAGCTGCTCAGCAGAGCCAGGGTGGATCTGCCTTCCCCGTCCGTCTGTGGTTCCAGACGGCCCATTTGCCTTGTGCCTCCAGCTGGAATTGGAACTGCTGCCTCTGCAAACGATTGCTGTTTAAAAAGTTTCACACACAAAGTTGAAGAGAGAGCTCAGTATTATTTTTTTTTCTCCTCCCCATCTAGCCATGTAGTAAATAAGCCAATTAGGTATTCTGAACACATTAATTAACAAATCAGTTATGAACTGGAAAAAACGGTCATGCTTTCTGTATTCCTTGGGCTACGGTAAATTAACATAAGCTAACGATGCTTTATTTTTATCCAATTATTTGAGCTTCAGTTTCCACAGACTTTGTTCCTTGGATTGTCTTTTGAATTAAAAGGGTGATGTTTTTCCTTTTTAAAGTTACTTTTTCAGTGCATTGGTCTGACTTGGATGTACACTGGTATTTTTCTTACCCTTTTTGATGCTTCTTTTTCCTTCCCCTTCACAAAATCTGCTATCTTTTTGCAATGCATGTTTTTTCCTACTGACGCATACATTGTTCAGAGACTGAAAGAGCCTGTGGCTTCAGATGAATGAGCTAGTGCAAACATTTTTATTTGTATTTTTAGGAATTTCTTCTACAAAATGTAGGTATTTATGAAAAATGTTTCATTAGGGCCAGATCACTGAAGCACAGAAAACAAGTGCTAAGGTCAACTGAATGGCAATCACAACTGTCTTCAAAACAGAGATATGAGTATTCACAGAGCTGAAGTTGGCTGCATTACAAATCAAAGCGGGGTGCCTAGCTCTTTATTTTGAAGGTGAGCAATAAGCAAAATTGATTATGTGGTAGGATATGAGGCAGATAAAAACATACAGAAAATTATATGAATCCAGCAATAATATTTGACCATGAAATAATAGCCATGAAGGGACAAATGCCTTTCCTACCAGACTTTTCTTTCTAGTTCCAAAAGAACTCGCAAATTATGAGCTGAGACCAAATTATTTGTGGATTTTAAAAGAAGAATAAAACCAGAGGTTGAAGTTAGTGTTACGCAAAAATTTTATTCTGAATAATACCAAAAGGACATGTTACTAATAAAATTGAAGTGATTTCATTTACCCTTACAAGTAAAGAAGCTCCTAAAGGAGATATGTCTTGAAGTAAATAAAACACACACACACACACGAGTTACTTGTAGTCTCTCTAAAACATTCCAGAAATACTGTTGTTTATACTTTGTGCAACACAAAGAATGCTAGGTCCAGTGCAAACACGTTTCTAAGTTTGCATCAATAAATCAACCATTTCAGTCATGAATAACTCTTTTTGCCCATTTTTTAAATGGAAAAGTAATTATTTAATGGGTAACAACATTAATTTGCCCTGACTTCTGATCACTTAATTTGATCTACTAGTATTACATGGCATAGTTTCAGCAAATAAACCGTATTGGATTGCATAATGTGTGTTTATCTACAGCACATATTTACAGAAAGGGAATTGTTGGTTCTTTATTTATTTAAAGGCAACAATGTTTTAATTATTTATACATTCTTACTCAGCAAGAGCTCTCTTACAGACAGACAAAAGTGGATGATACTCCTCTTTTTCTCATGGTTGTTACCATTCTTTTATGCTACTCTATCCATTACTCTTAAGTGCTTACCTACTTAGAAAAGACAGCATTAAGTAATCTGGGCAGTGAATTTACAAACCACTGGCAACTCTATAATAACTTTCCTCTAAGAGTGTTTTAATCAAAATATAATGAGTTATGTTGCGTACAGGCATTCTCAGTGTGCCCAAAGGTCTTACTGACATAAGGAGATTGCACTATTTAAGGTGATGATCTACAGTGTGCTAATTACTGCATCCTAACTCCCCACTGTCCATATCGGGACCATGTTAATGCAGAGTGAGCACCTCCTTATTTTGAGATTCATACCCAAACTAAATTCCTGGCAAGTCCCATGAACAGCCAAGCCTAAACAGCTCACAGAATCCAGGCTGATGCAAATCATCCATTTTACATTCACTTTGTCCAAAAACTACATGAGGACAAGCTGGGAGACTTGGGGTTGTTCAGCCTAGAGAAGAGAATGCTCTGGGTAGACCTTATAGTGGCCTTCCAGTATCTAAAGGGGGCCTATAGGAAAGATGGGGAGGGACTCTTTATCAGGGAGCGCAGTGATAGGACAAGGGAAGAAAATTCTTTACTGTCAGAGTGGTGAGGCACTAGAACAGGTTGCCCAGGGAAGCTGTGGATGCCCCATCCCTGGAGGTGTTCAAGGCCACGTTGGATGGGGCTTTGATCAACACAGTCTAGTGGAAGGTGTCCCTGCGCACTGTCGGGAGGTTGGACTAGACAATCTTTAAGGTCCCTTCCAACACAAACCATTCTATGAAATCATTTTCATATCCCATTTCAGAAAAGTAAACAGGAACTGGAGAAATAGTTGTATTGGTTATGGTTTTGGAGGTTTTGATAGCCATTCTAAAAAGAGCTAAGGCCAGGTGCCCCCATTTTCTTCTCAGGTGAGACTCTCACAAGCATTTTTTTTTATATTGGAAGAGCTGTTGCAGAACAGGTCTAATGGACTGACTTGGAATGATTTGGGGAATAAAAGAATCCCATTATAGATAATTTCTTGCATCTTCCACACAGAAGCCAAAATTTAAAACCCCACTGAGAAAAAAAAAAAACATACTGTCTCAATTACACCTATGCCAACACTTAAAATTTATGATGCTTGTTTTATAGACACATCAATAATGCCAATAACAGATCAAGGTAAGCACCTTGATTAAAAAGCATCATGAAAGCCTAGACAGGGGTTACATGGCGGTGATAAAAGGACTGCTTTTTGAACGTCAACTTTCCTGCAGAAACTTCCCTCTGTATTCCATCATCTATTTTGTTGGCAGCTTCAGATTCCCCCCTAATGCTGGACTTGAAAGCAAGCCCTGGATGCCAGATTTCTTCTTCTTTATTCCACTGTGCAAAAGATAATTTCCATACATCCAAAGATTCATTATGACCTTCATACTTTCACCGTCTGCTGGGATTATTTCTGAAGTTCTGAGACTCTCCTCAGTTTCAAGCAGCTTCCAATTATATTATATAACATTACATTATGTTGAAATAATGTAGAATTTCTTCCCTAAATTAAAATGGTATGAGGTGGATGATGGGCAGCATTAATTCTTGTACTAGTGAGAAGTGTAAGGTCCAATAGCTTGGGAACCATTAAAAGGAAGATTGATAATGCATTATATCAAACGTGTGCTAAGAATCCTCCTTATGATGTGATGCAGTCCATTGATTCTACTGATGGCAGGTCATAAGATGTTAGACCTTATAACCTTGACATCACATATGCAAAAGCTTCTGTAGACAGATTTTTAAAAAGCTCTAGAATGAGCTAATGGAAAACTCTCCTTTCCTCTGATGCCACTTTAGTTAGTAAGGTGATAGCAATACAGGCTACTTTTGCAGAAGAATAGGTATGACAAAAATGGAAGGAACTCTGAAATCTTTTTAGCTAGTCTACTAACTAGATTTTAGTTAAAATGCATTACAGTGCTGTCAATAACTTAATGGCATATATTTATGTGCCAAAGTGAATGACTCCTGTGTCAATCATTTTGAAAAGGAGAATTAAATGTTTTTTTCAAAGGTAACACATCCTCATATTTCTCCAAATATTACATTAGATCATTTAACGCACTTAGAAATGCTTGGTTTACATTGTTACAGAATGTGAGCTGATGACTGAGAGAATATTAAAAACATTTTTTAAGAAGTGAGTCCAAGGTAAAAAGTTTTAGGATTTTACAGTATTCTAAGATTTAGCGATGTTTGTATATATTTAGATAAAAGTGACAGTGACAGGAACAAAAACAAAAAAGCCATGTACATTTCTCCTCTTCTGTGGTGCTTTGTTTTTTCATACAAGCTACAGACATTTCAGAAATAATCTGTAACTTTTTATAATGGCACTGAACAACAGTTCAGTGTTAGTAAAATATCATAAAAATTATGCTAGTAATTTTTATAATTAAAAAAAACATTAAAAACTACTACAATGCAGTACAGCATTAAGAATCAGTTGTTTAAAATGAAAAATTATGTTACTTTCAAAAGGATAATTTGATAGAATCTGACTACAGCAACCTTTGTCTGAACAGTTGCTAATTCAGTGCTGTTAGCTTACTAAATCCAAGCTTTTGCTCATGAGCCTTTAACAGAAGTCAGGAGTCCCCACACTCTATCTTCCCAAACCTGCCATCACTATGCAATTCATTGCATCATTCCAGCCTCCACATAAGTTTTGCCACACCTAAAGTTTCAAAGGTTCTTCACACCTCTTTCTTTGCAGGCATGTCAGGGATACCAGCGATTGTTTCACCCAGCACTAACACCAGTTAAACGTGTTGATAAGTAGTAGTATAGCCGAGGAGCCATCTTCCTTTGCTCACAAAGAGAAAAAGACAAAACAGTCTGCATTTTCTGGGGCCCTCTTGTTCCCTACTTCTTTCCATGGTAATAAAATGAAGGCATTTTGCTTGCTTTTCACAGCTGCTATGATTGAAAGCACCCAGGAAGGCTTAAGAGGGAAGGCAGCCCATGAGACAGTTGGGGTGCCTTGGGGATCAGGGAAAGAGAGAGCTGTTGTAAAACACATCATTTCCCCAGGCCTTGGGCTCTTTGTGATTGTGGAAACATAGATTCACAGCTGTAACAATTATATAAATCAAAGACTCTTACTCACTGACATAGAAATTGGGGCTTCAAATTTTTAATACTTTTTGACATGAATTTGAAAGAGACTGACAGATCTGCAAGTAACCAGTGAATATTTGTTTCTATAATCAGCAATCTTTAATTAAAAATAACTTCACACACACACACAAAGCAGCTCAGGATACTTCTCTTTGCCTAACCTAATGAGAAATAAGGAGAAGAACAGGAACAAGGGGCAACACAGAAGAATATGCAGCACCAAGTAAACAGATTTGGAGAGGTTAAATTTTCTAATCAAGTTACGCCCTGTCCATCAAATCTGCATTTCCTGTGAACAAAGTATATGAACTAATCCGTAAGTCGGCAAAGGCTTACAGGGCTCTGAGTAGACAGCTGTGAAAATGTGAAATATTCTCATATACTGACATAGCAAAATACCCTAAAAACACATCCTGGAGGCTCAGTTTAGTTCCGTTTGCCTAGATCACTCACTATGGGATTTGTAAATAAAATGATACCAAACACTAGGAACAAATTCATGGATGTTTCTGCTTTTGAAGCCACCTAAAAACAGCTGAAAATATTAAGCTCTTTGATGTGCATTGTTCCAATTGCAACATTTATAGCAGGAAACTGAACCAGAAGAACTACAGTCAAAACTGCAACCTTCTTAATAACATGATGTGACTGTTCAGTAAATCAGTGTCTTAATCAATAGAATAAAATACATTATCTATTCCGCTAAAGTGTTTTCCAGTCTAGAGTGAAGTGCCATGAAAATGGCAAAGGAAAATATAATTGTGTTGGAGACTAGAATTTTCAAATTCATATTTCTTTAATTTAAAGGGTCTGGGCATAGAGGAGGGGGAGTTCTTTCTATTTAATGACTTGAACACAGTGTGGTTTAAATAGCACATTTGATTTGGGAAGCTATTAGCTGATAATGACTCTTTGGAGAGAAAAAAATTGCATTCCCTTATTACTGGTTTGATTAGCAATATCTGTAATTCCATGATGTTGTAAAATAGCTCAGCATTAGAACTGAGCTATTTTCCATCATTTGTAGAAGCAGAAGCATAAACACAGCGAAGGCCAAGTTCCCATGTTAAACATATTCCTGAATTCTGCAGTACTTTTAGTGGCACAAGAACTAAGAAAACAAAATCAGGTAATGTAAATATTGAAACTTCAGTTTTGAAAAGTATGTATGCTAGGCTTCACAGGTATTATGAGATGGATGACAACAGTCTAAAGTTACTATTTAAGCAGAGAGATGCAACTAAATTTCAAATGACTTTTTGATAGAGTAAATTGAGCAAATGTTTGATTAATGACAGCACTGTAGATCCATACTGCTAAAGAAACATCATTAAAAGAAACTGCATTGTAGTGATTATAAGGGTAAGAAAGGGGAAGGTAAATATAATTAGAAGAAAAAAATTAAATTCCAAATGTCTTATTTGGCTTTCACTTGCAAAAGAATAAGAAGTCTAGTAAACCAAAAGGATAAATAGTCATCTAAAATCAATTTGAAGATCCTGCCCACCAAGCTGATGCAAAGCTTTATTTTATTAAAATAATACTAATGACTTTTTTATATATACCTTTTAGAACAGGGAACAGAATGCAAATGAACATAACTGTGATCAGAATTAAACCTAAATGATGAGCAGTATTTTAGAATTGAACTGTTCCTTAACTTCTTTCATATGGACAATGAACAGTTGAAAACACAAATTAAGGGACCCAACAGCTTACCAAAACTCATGTTCAGGCATATTGCAACAGAAAGACTGAGAATTACTAAAAGGCATGTAATAAAGGCAACACTGAAGTAAAATCCTGAAGTCATCATAAAACGGCATCTATTCTCATTTGGAAGTCATCTTCTAAATTGCTGAAGCAATAAACAATGTCATCTACAAGGCTACAAACAAAGAAATTGCCAATGCTACTAACAGGCCCCAGGCTTTGCATCAACCGTGAAAGGCCGCAGGACTAGAGCTTGTGAATCGCATTTTCTCTAAGCTAGTCTTTGGCTTCTGTTTAGCTCGTCTAATTGTAATAGCAATTCTCTAACAACCAGGTAACATAGCCTAGTCTGTTTTACTTTTAACTTAGCTTTATGATTACATGGGCTAGTGACTATCGGTATAACAATTTTGATACGTTTCTGTACCTAAAGTAGATATTCTGCAGAGAAGAAACTATTACTGTAGAACAAAAACGTAGTGTAGAGGACTACAATCATGGAATGATAGCAGAGATATTGAAAATACAGGCAAAGGGTGGTACCAGAGGGAGCAGGGCTATAAGCAACTCACCAGGTCCATAAGCAGTCATTAAAAGAAAGCAACCTTGGGAGCTGGCTAAGGCTGATTTTAGAGGAAAAAAAACCCAAACAAACAAAACCCCAAAAAAATAAACAAAACAAGAGAAAGGGAGATCAAAGAACAAGAATCCTACACATGTAAAACATGCACGTACAGAGAATTAAGACACATGGAGTTGCAGACTAATAAAAAGGATCAATGTCCAGGCCCTGAGGGCACCAACAGGCCATAATTGCCCTGTCCAGTCCCTCTGGGGACCCACTCTGCTTGCCTGTGGGCCTGAGGGCCCCATTTCAGCTCCCCCAGGCCCTACCTGCATGTCCTAGGTGGATCCATGCCTAGCCCCATTTCTTCCACACTTGTGGATTGAGCTCCCTGGTTCAACAGCAGACCTGGCTCATCCCTTCCTGTGTGAGCATCTCCAGACAACTGGCAGAACCTGCTGGTGCCACCAGCACTGCCCACCCTGCTTGTGGACACGGGATGGTACCCCAGCAGCCAGGGCACCACCTGCCCCAGGGCTGCCCATGTCTCCCGCTTGGCCACGCTCATGGTGCAGCTCCCCTCACCCCATTCCCTGAAAACACATACAATTAACCTCAAGCAGATCCTGCCGTGTCAATGTTGCCATTGACATCTGTGTCCTCCTTGCAGTAAAGAGTCTGTGACACTGACAATGCACTATAGTCCCCAACCCAGCTAGAGCCATCCACCATAAGACTTGGAGGAGCTGTGACAGGAGGAGCATAACACCAGGGAAAGGGATAGACACGTGGAAGAATGTGTATATAGTCTGATTTATTACAGAGACTTTTGTCCCTGACAGTATGTTTTCTTCTCTTTCTTTCTTCTTTTTTGTAATAGCAGCTAGGCCAATAATTATTATTTGATTAAGATTACAATTAGGCTAACAGTAAATTCATGGCTTTGCTCATAAGGTGTGGGGGTTTTTTTGATTAAGAAACTGCACAAACATAAAAAATGCATAAAAAATGGCGGAGAACACAGGCAACCTAGGCTATAGTTTTGATGCCACAAATTCTGCTTTTAACCTCAAGGTTGTTCCACCATTTGAAAGTATTTCAGATTTTGTTTACAAACACTCAAATGCAAATATTGATGTTTTTGTTTCATTTTGGGGGGTTTTTTTGGTTGTTTTTTTTTTTTTTTCTTTTTTTTTGTGGAGGCAGAATACCATATCTAGGCAGGATCAACATAATTCTTGCAGGAGCAGGAAAAAATTAAGGAGCAGCGCAAATAAGCCAATATTCTACAAGTCTGGTGGCCATTATTACAGATCTTCAGGATTTAGAAGATTGAGGCACTGTAGTAATTTTATCTCTCTTCTTCCTCCCTAAAGTGAAAGTATTTCTTAATTCTAGGTTCATTAAGTCAATACCCTTGACATGGATTTAGAGGGGAAGATAAAATTTTGGTATTAATTCACATGCTAATTCCCCAAGAATCTGTGAAATTTTAGGTTTTAGGACTTTTAGATTGATATTATTGAGAAAAAAATAAAATCAGTATTATTCAGAATACTAATTTTCTGTTAATCCGAAGTCTCATGTTTAAATGTATCATTCCTATGAAATTAACACAGAGATCGGTATCAAAATGGTATATATACAGATGTCTAGAAATATTAAGGAAAGCTATGATAACTCCTGCAGGTGAAGGTAAGGACTTGTGTTCAGACCGCGAAATAAATTTGCCTAGCCCTAAGGATATACTTAGGCCAAGTAAATCATCAAACTTACACACATATCGTTCCGACCACCAAAACTGAGGTGGCCTTCTTACTTCTGAACAGCTCATCGCATTACAGAAATACAGGCAAAAGGCGAAGCCCTGTGGTGCCAGTAAAAGCTGAATGACAGCAGTCATTGCTAAGGTGGGAAACAAGTTAAATCAACAAAGCACATCAAAGCTGTTTAGCTTTGCTCCAACAACCGTGACCTTACAAGTGTTCATTTACCCGATCAACACAAGTATGCCCTTTTAAGTGAAGTCAATTATGCAACTCTACTGTATGACTCCATCGACATTAGGCATTTGGCCCATGCTGCTACATGTTATTAGTAGTGTATTTCTCCCTGCGGTACAATGGAGTGCAATTACTGTCACATACAATGACATAGAAATTCATTATGTTTACAAAATAGTCTGTCAGACAGCTAAAACTTTGTTAAAACAAACAGAAGCAATATTATTTTACATAAAAAGTATTTTCATATTAAAAATAGCGTTAATCTTTTTTTTTCTTGAAACATCTGAGTATTAAGGTAGAGAGCGCCCCTTACCTCCTCTCTTGTTTAACTTGGCATACCCTGGCACATAACTGCTTGTCATAGATGATGAGCTGCTGAAGGAGGAGTGGGGTAATGCTGAGACCAGAGGTTCATCACACTTTTCTGAAAAACAAGAAAACAGATTCACTTTATGCCGTTCATTATTCATACATATTAAGGGGCAATGTGCCCTTTATTTTTCTTTTGGGTAATAACACAGCCTTGTTACTTTTGTACATGTGGAATGCATGCGGCTACATCTAACATTTCAGTAAAAAAACCAACGCAACCACAACCACCAAACAATAAAACAAACAAAAACCAACCAATGAAAAAAAAACCCACCCCAAAAACATGAGAAAACCCCTAAACAAATAAAACAGACACACACACCCTGACATGAGAAAATAAAGACTTCAACAAAGTTCGGATAAAATTAGGTAACGGTAATGCCTAACCATGGGCCACCACTCTCCTTATGGGTACTACAAACGAACAGAAAAGTCTGCCCTGATATATCTGGAATGTTTTTGGTGACATGAAAATGTACTGCTAAAGAAAAATATTATCATGAAAGCTTTGTAAGAAGTAGATAAGATATAAACTTTAGTTTTGTAATAGAAGTGCTGATAACCTGATATTTTTAAAAAGAAAATAAATTAGTTTACATGAATAAATGCCTATGAATTATCACATTTACTGAAAAAATAACAAAATAATCTTTTTAAAAAAATATAATCTCTATAATCCATTCGAGCACTTCACTTCTATTTTACTTAGTAGAAAGAAGATTAACGTGGTATTAACAATCTAAGATGGGAGAAAGCAAAATCAGAATCTTTGCCTTTCTAATGAAGAAAGAAAAGTTTAAAATCTCCTGCTGTTGTATGGAGTTATGTAAATTAGAATAAAGAGAAGAAATGGCTTCGGATTTTTTCAAACACTTAGATAGTTAATGTACTGCCCTTTGTTCTAGTTTTTTCCTCTGTTATTTTAACAGATGGGTGAAATACATAGGTGAAATTACTCGTTTACATTTCAGGTGCAACCTACCACAGGAGAAAAAAACCATAACCTACACCAGTCAGCTTGGCTAATCTTTTTAAACACACACACTGCAACACAGGCTCTGCTGTAAGTGGAAACACCCTCAATTTATCTATCTAGAAAGCATTAGATTATCCCTGATAGGCAGCATATTTTACACTCAGCCACACCACATAGTTTTCGTACAATTAGAAAACTGTGATTTGGCCATACGGGATCACACATGGAGACTGAATTAATCCTACCCTCAAAAGCGGAACTTTAAGGGAAAAAAGGGATTGTGACTGAATTAAGCCATTTATAATGCAGGTCTAAAGTTTCCAGTCGCATGTAATGAAAAATAAAATTACTTACATAGCAATAGAAACCGAAGCACAGAAATACAGAAGAACATTAGTTCATGAATCAGTACTTTGACATTTAACAAAATAAATAAGTTTCCTTCACAAATCTCTGAGAGTTTGTTAAGGGAGAAAATAAAATTCACACCGGCACAAAAGCACAGGCAAGAGTAAAGGGCAATTGCTTTGCACTGAATTAAAGGACAATTCCAATGACTTTAAAGTTCACTTCCACATTATTTAATGATGGAATTTTGACAAGGGAAGATAAATGGTTTTAAGCATTATTGTTTATACCACAAAAGATTAGGATCGATTCTCCTCCTCCCCCTGCTTTGGCTGCAGCCACACGGCACATTTGGTCAGAAGTCCACAGCTGGATGGGTGCAGTGGCTTCTGCTCACATCACGTCCCACCACCCACCCAGGCAACCCACCAGGGACACACAGGACCTCTCTCTAGCATGTAGGGGTACGGCATGGAGCAAGGGCCTATGTTTTATGATCTTGGGGGCCAGGCTGCTATTATTTCAGTCAAAGTAGTACGAGGATAGAGCTTAGGAACAGAAGTGAGCAGCAGACTGAAGTGCTCATTACAAGTTTTGCCTAAATATCATAATCACAGAAAGACAGAGTTAATTGAACAGGTTTTTCTCGTGTATTTCTTTATCTATAGGTGTATTTTTGGTAGTTTTAATTACTGAATATAATGGGAGGCTATTGGTCATGATATTCTAAAAAAAATTGTGATACAAAAGAGCTGTCCTAAATCACAACAACAAAAAAGCTTTTAAAAAGGCTTTAATTTTAGACAGTATGTTCATAAACAACACAACATCTGAAGAAAACTTCTCCAGATATTAGAAGCTCATCAGAACTTCTATTCTTTTACTGATCCCAGTAGCTACTGAAAAAGCCTCCTCCTTTTATTTTGACAGCTACCATATTGGGGCTACTATTGATGAAGCTACGCAAAAGGAAACATGGAACAACTTTTGTGGAAAGAGTACTAGCTTCTAAATCATCATCCCACTGTATGGCCTGCCTTGTCTCTCTGCTTCACTAATCCATCCTGTTGGATTCAACAGAGTAAGACAGAGAAGCTTGACATAGTCAAAGAATAAAAATAAAATCTCACAGGGAGTATCACTCTGTTATTTGCCACCGCAGTCACAATTTTTGCAGACAGTCATGAATGTGCTTCATTTGGTGTATATGTGCTTTTGAAGCATTGAATGTGGACCTCTGCTTTCTTAGTTTGGTTGGAATAGCCAGTACGGGGGGGAGCAGAAAAAACAGAGCTGTAGTTTTCCTTCACTGTTGTTTAGAACCGCATTCACTTCCTGTGCCTGTTTTGGGACACCAACTAATAAGCTAAATAACAAAACAAAAAATACCTCACTTTCTCATTGTTTAAAAATGAAACACTCACCCTGAAATCTGCCCACTCATTTAGGCTTCAAAATATAGGAAATGCACCATAAACGTGTATGAATTATTAAGGATTGCACTTCATAGAATCATAGGGTTGGAAGGGACCTCTGGAGATCATCTAGTCCAACCCCCCTGCCAGAGCAGGGTCACCTGGAGCAGGTTGCACTGGAAAGCGTCCAGGCAGGTTTTGACTGTCTCCAGAGTTTGAGACTCCACCATCTCTCTGGGAAGCCCATTCCAGTCAAATGAATAGATGTTAAAAAAGATATTAAATCTCATCAATAACTCATGACTTTAGGTCCAAGAGAACAAAAGTTAAAAGACTGCTTACATAAGCTAATATTTCTAGCCCTGTATGAAAGTTCCAGTAAATATATTGCACTATTTAAACTTCCTTCATAACATGAAATGCTGTTATGCCACAGATTTAAGAGAAAAAAAAATCCTTGGGAACGGTTCGTTCTTTCAGCAGTTTTAGGTATTTCCTGCAGAATCCAATTTTTTACGTACTAAAACCAGAATCATATATACCTTCCTGTTACTGAGATATAATAGCTTTCCCCATATAAGTCAATGTACTGTGCCCTGTTAATCAATTACAGAGCACACTCTCCTGCCAGCATCGTAGCAGCAAAGAAATAAACTCTCCTCCATACCATTTATCTCAGTGATGTATTAACACCCAAGCCAGCTTAGGTCCATTTAAATGTTAACTTCCTGAAGCAAAACTACACTTCCACTCCTCTCCATTCTGTCCAGATAGAAAGAACTGATAACTTTCTCAAAGGCATGATGACATTTGCTACTCTGACTTTCCTATTCTGATGGAAATTACAGCATATGTCCATCAGAAACAAAATTTAGAGGGAGATTTCAAATATTAGATCAATGGAAGAAAGGTCATCTAATGTCATTAAATACAAATGCAAAACCTCTGCAATCCCCAAGCTTCAAATTCCTCATGAATTTGAAAGACTCAAAGACTATGGAAGGGAAGGACTGCTATGCACTTGCTCTGTTCTTCCATGCTTTCTCAGGCACCTGGCTATTGGAAACCAGGTACCAGGAGAGATGGATCTTTGTCTTGTTTTGGCCTACCAAGTGCAGCCTCTCAGATGTTCTGGTGTTCGCACTCAACAAAACCACAAAAGGATACCTGTCCTTTCCTGTTTTATAGTCTATTTATAGTTTATTTATATAGTCTGCCTATCATGCTGGATAAACTAAAAAAAGGGCTGTCTCCCACTTTGCCTGCAATTGCTTTAATTCCCACTTACCTAGTCCACAAACTATTTGGGGAATAGGGACCAGACTATTTGAAGGGACAGGCCTTGATCATAGCGCAAAACAGACCATATACACACAAACGATTTACCAACCCCAGAGGTTGTTAAAGCTTAACCCTCGCTATACCAGTGACTTCAAGGCTTTTTGGTGGGCAAAGCAGAGTAAAAAACCTCAGTGCTTCACTTCATAGAAGTCTGTTTAAATGCTTAGCATCCTGATCAATAAACAGGTCACCCGTAAAGTTGCTGACATATCTTATCAAAGCAGTCTGAGTAGATGAAAAAGACAATCTGCAGTTCATCTGTATCTTCTTGACATCTGTATCTAGCAGTAGGTTAGAATGCATACAAACAACTATATATTTGGAAATGTTAAGAAATGGGAACAGTAGACATTTATAGTCACAGGTGATTTTTATTAATAATTTGAAGCTGCATTGGAGGATCTCTCAGAAGCTCTTACAAAGATTCTGTCAGCAAAGTAAAAAGAGAGCGAAGATGTGTACAGTACTTCTAAAAAAGAAAAAAAAATTGGATACTGATAAACAGCACTCATCAGAAATATGTGACAGTGACTTACTGAGAATGTTTTTTAAGAACAAAGGCTTTTCCATCATTGTGGTCCAGCCTGCACCTTTAAAAAAATACAAAAACCTAAAATCCACAAATTCACTCCTCCTTCTTCAAAATCTTCAGTCAAGATTCCTATCAAATTATAATCCATTATCATAATTTTGCTGTAGGATACTATCTCTAAGACATAAACAAGCTGCCAGTAACAACTTTACTTAAAAAAAGCCCCATATGTGTATATCAGAAATTAAGAACTCGAAAGCTGATCAACTTAGATGCAAAAAGGCAAATGATTGCAATATCAATATTGTGTTCTGAGTCCAAAATAGCCACACATAATTGCTAGCAGAATATTAAATTGATGAGTCAATCTGAAGTAGCAAAAAAAAAAAAAATCTCATCCAAAAAATACACGAAGCCATGGCTTTCTGGCAAAAAAAAAAGCCTTAACCATTTCTCTTTTACACAACATTTTCACTGTGCAAACAGAACATTTACAATACAAATCCCAAACTCTTAACTATCACCAGTATATCCAACTCATTAATTATACAAATTGCCTGTCAAGTGCAAGGAAAAAAAAGTTTAAATCAACTTTTAATCTTTACTTGTAATGCAAGACTCCTATTTTAAAATATGAATTCTAATGTAAATGTTGAGGAGCAAGGGAGAGAATCATATCATTTGGGTTTAATTTGTACTGTGGGCTAAGTGCTAGTTATCCTAAACACATTTTTCTCCTCCAATTTGAATATGCAGAGTGATTTCTCTATAGTGTGCTGAGGAGAAAGAAAAAGCCACCAAGCGTTTCTGAAAAGCAGTCATGAGATTGCAAGGGCACTCTGGAACAAATACGTATAGGAATTGGCACATCTCCAGTGACAACCAATAGGAATATTAATGCAGCTGGTTTGGATTGCAGCGTATTAGTACGGCTGAGACAGCCTTACTTTTCATATTGCATAGGCAGGTTTTATAATCTGAAACGAATGCTAGAATCCACTGTGTTTTAATTCACAAGACTGTCCCCCCCCAAAGAGTTGGAATAAACAAGCATAAGTCGCTAGAGCATTTTATGCACTGTTTCAAATGAACTTTTAAAGCAATGCAAACGAAAAAGTGGAAGATGCTACAAAGCACCTCATGGCCAATGGCAACCTCTTTTAAAAAATCAAACTTAGAAGCAGGTGTTATTGAAGACAGCCTATCACAGGTTTAATTTCAATGACAAGAAAAGCAACCTCGGCCTCATGTCACAAGCCTGTTGCTCAGTATGATAAACCTCTAGCCAAAACTCTCATCAAGCATGACAGGAACACTGCTGGAGAAATCCTTTCCATAGTCCTCAGAAGGGCCACTAATGAAAACAATAAATACTGATGGTAATGGCTGGCAAATGTCAGGCAGGGTACACCTCACGCTCCAAGTTCTTAAGTCAGCAAGAAATCAGTAAAGAGCTTATCAAGGAAGACCTTCTCTTATGGGGAAATGAAATAGTTGTCTGTCAGGTGTACTTCCCAAACGTACCAGCCTTTGGTCCTTTTGGAGTAGTTCAACAACCTTTTGCCGTATGCATGTTCTCTTGTGTTTTTCTTGACTGTCGGAGATAATTAAAAAAAAAAAAAATCCACCATATACTGGTTTGTTTTTTGTTTTGTTTTGGTTTGGTTTTTTGGTTGAGATAAAAGCTAACTTTACTCCCCAGCAAGTTCCTTGGACTGCTTTATTGACTAGATAGGGATGATGATTGTTAGAGTGGAAGCTTCATTTTTCACTCTGTCCCACCTACTGTCCCACGTGGGACTCCTTCTGTACCATGCATACATTAGAAGGGTAACAAAAACTAACCCACTTTTTAAATACATTAAGCTACAATAGAGCTGTCCACACTCCACCTGTGCAAAGAGGGTAATACTCTGCACACACACCAGTTACTTCCCAGTTACCATGCCCATTTGCATGTCAGAAAGTCAATGCAAGTCCTACCTAAGCCTCATTTGGCTTCTTATTTGCTATTTCTACTGGCCTCCCTTGCTTTGATCTGTTATTTCCCACTGTGCTTTTGTGACCAGAGTGTTCTTTCCGTATTGCAGAAGTCTGCAGCTTCCCCACATGACTGACATTTTGCAGGATGGTCTTGACAGACTGCTAGGGAGGCAAGCTCACATTCAGCTTTATGAGCAAATGAGTCCAAGTGTAACTGAAGCTCTTCTATAAGAATCTCCAGAGCTCAGCTGTAATCTAAAAGATTAGAGCAGCTCATATCGATTGGCTGGCACGTTTCATATTCCACTTCAAGTTGCATACCATCAATAGAGATAACGCATTGTTGCTCGAAAAGGTAGCTGCTGCTGAAAAGGAAGAAAACGTAGCAGCTATTTTTCCACCTCCAAGGTGAAGCCATAAATTACATGGATTTAGTGATCTCCACACAACCCTTACTGTTCACGGTTACTCATTATGAGGTTTATTTCAAGCCTTTCTACAGATCTCTGTAAGGAAAGGAACAAGTCTCGGGTAGTGTTTTTTATAGTGGTTACTTTGCTCACAGCGGAGCTCAAGCAGTCAGGCCACTTTCTTTGTTCTGGTTCCAATTCAGGTATTAGTCTTTGGGCAACACTGGATGCATCACCAGGGCCATGTTTCTAAAAATGCATTCGGATGCCAAAAGTCAGATATTACTTTATGAGATTTTCCAAAGTATCTTTTTACCTGAACTTTGTTTCTGATGATAGCTATTGACTAGTTGTCAGAGTAGCCAAAGCCTTATTAATCCCAAAGGTCATGGTACGACTCCATGTTTTGACACCTATAAATTAGCGCCCTATTCCATCCAAGGACTGAGTTACTAATAAACAAGAAAACTTTCTTGTTTTGAGGATTTATTAAAAAACATTTGTAAGCACTCCTGGAAAGTACTGGAAATGGTAACAGCATAACGATAGCACAAATGTGCCATGTATCATATGACTACTATCAGACATTTCTGGCTGCACTGCCTTTTAGCAAATGGCATACATCATCTTCCACAGTAGTCTCCATACTTCTGTCTTTCACTACTGAAATGAAAAAAGGTTTAAAGTAAACGTCAATAATTACTGTGATCTAGAATTTAACCTTGAGATTAGGATTTATTTTTTAATTAAATCACTTAATTTGGAATCATTAAAAGCATAAAGGTGTAGAAAACAGCCTCTTGAAATTCAGATTTATCAAAATTTCAACACTTCACAATGGAAAAATAGACAACTGCACCCAAAATTTGTACACTTGAATTTTTCAGGAAAGTGTCAATATTTTAAATTCTGAATTAAAAATTGTTATTTTTTCTTTAATATTTTACATTTTGAAAGAAAAGAGGTCCTTAAAATTAAACTTATGTCTTATTTTATTATTTAGTAGCATTCAATTCTGAATTATTTAAAAATTAAATACATTCTTTTTATTGTCTCTAAGCTATACCTGCTATACCTACAGTAAGGTTTTTGCAGCGTTTTGGTTGGTTGGTTGGTTGGTTGGTTTTAGGTTGTGTTTTCCTTCTTTTTTTTTTTTTTTTACTGGAAAAGACTAGACAGAGGAAGTTTTTACACCACTTTAAAACAAAAGCATATCTGGATTGCTTTTGGTTTACTTTAGAGTCTGCAGAGTATTCCACAATCCATTGAGAATGTGGCAAATGTTCATACCATCGCACTACTGTGTCTTTTATGAAGAAATTTATAAACTGCTTTTCACCCTATGTAACTGGAAAAGTTGTATGAGAAACCTGGATGTTATTTGCTCGGTTTTAAAACAAATTCAGGTCAATTGCATCTGGAATAGTTGGAAGTCAGTCAGTCTGATTGTACACTTGGGATTTCATTAGACTGTCCTTAGCGCATAAGCAATAATAGACTTATCAACCCTATGCAAAGTAAAATTCATAAATTTTTTCGTATTTTTGCATATACCTCAGATGTCTCTTCAGTTTTTAACATTCTGACATGTAAATATACTTCTTCACCTTTTCACTACTGGAAACACCTGAATGTTTTAGAGGATGTTTCAGCGAACAACACTCCTTTTTAAGTATCTTTGCAGACTGGTAACTATCTGAATTAAGTATGGAGAAGCCTGGAGTCATGCCGCATAAAAAGCTTCAGAGTAGAGGGCAGAGGAACCTACAAGGCTGGAGGGGAGAAGAGAATACTGAAAATCTTCACCATTTATCTTGTCAAGTCCCATTTAGCTTAAAATACATTTGCCAATTACCTAGCCTATGTTCTTCCTCAGTTGACCTTATATCAACAAGTATCTTTTGTTTGTTTGTTTGGGGTGGGGTTTTTGGTTTTGGTTTTGGGTGTTTTTCCATTGGTTTGATTTATTTGTTTTTAAAGACCCAGGGATAAGATATTAACGCGTGATAACTAGTTTCCTGAATAACATTTTTACCAGTCAGCTGAACTTTTCATCACTGCTTTAGCAGGTTTGCATTCTAAAATTAAGCTTTTATCTTTAACAAGAACAAAACATGTAATTTTTTCCTCACAATGCATGTTTATCTTAACAGTCCCTTTACTTTTAGCAGTTTTATATCAACATAAATCTTCTGAATTCAGAGATGTTATTCCAAGTTTAATCTAATTCAAGCGAGATGAAAACAGCCAGTAAGGGTCTTCAAAACTGCTGTCCACTTGAATATGAAGCATGCCCACAGAAAGCCAAATATTAACTCTCAGAACAATATAGCACAGGTACAGAATGAAGGTATTTTAAACTTGGTGTATAGAACCTACAAGTATGGATATCAAATCGTTTCACAACGTGAGGGAAGTTAACCTCATATGGGATAATAAAATGTTTTAGCTACCCACTTACAGATTAGTTAAGATGCTCGACAGAAGTGTTACAATAAAGTTAACTCAGAGCAAAAGCTGCAGATTCCTGTTTGAATGACTTTTATACTAGAAAACTACCCTTCCCCTATAATGACTAGGGAGGAAACTCTGCTTCTGCCAGACAGACAAAATATTTAATACCATGAAGCATGTAAAGCACATTCCACATTTGGTTAGATGAGAAAAAAATGAATTAACAGGGTATGCAAAATGCAGCAGAGAATTGTTTCTCAATTTGCACAGCAGAAAGTAAACATCACTTAAGCTTAAACTCAGGGTTTTTTTCTAAAGTCATTATTAATCCCGTATTTCTGCATTGTTGTTTATTTTCATCTCCCCTTTGGAGAAAACAGATATGTCATATTTACAGCGGAAGCTATTACTCGGCTGTTTATCAGTTGCCTACTGTTAGAAGTGATGATAGAAGCAAAAACCAAAACGTGCGTGATCTATGAATTAAACTGTATTACACTGACAGATTATTTTTCTTCCTGAGAGGAAAAGACAAATAGGGTCTAACCTAGGTTCCCTTCCTTCCTTTTCTACTTGAAGCTTTTTTGTTCCCTTCTGACTAAGTATAAAAGGCGTGCTTTCTCAATTCCTATCATTGAAGGATGGGAGGATTAGCTCTGATTGCATTTTGCAAACTCTTTTGTTATAGAGCACTCTTTCCCATGTTTATGAAGAAGTATCAAGTGACCATATAAATTAAATTGTCATAATACATTGATTTCCCTGAAAGTTTCAACAAAATGTTCCTGAAAAGGTATTTTAGCAGGTGAAAGAAGAAATACTTTCGATGTTTCTCCTCAATGTTGTATTAATCTAGGGTATACACAGCATACATTTAAGGTCATGTTGGTTTTGATTCGATTTTCCAAAACGAGAAGATAAGCTTCCAGAATTGGCCGATATCTTTTTGGTTTTTTAGGGCAAAAATCTTATGCGAATTTTGATGAATAGAACTGTGAAAAGGAAAAACAGCAACAATGAAATAGAGGAGCATGGAATAATAGGAAAATGTGAACATAGTTTACATTTCTTAAGTTATCTCTGTATTGTAGACTGAAGAGAGTGAGCTGTGTTATGTGTTACAACCAACCTGTGAGACGCAGCATTCTCAGAGGCTTTTTACACATACTGGGAAACTCAAACCAATTCTATAACATGGCTGTGAATTTTGACACTAGAGGCCCAAATCTCTTACACTAATACCTTGAAGAAACAATATGTGAATCAGAGCAGGCTAACAAATGTTTTCATATGGTGGTACAAAAGCTGCAAGTTGATTCCAGTAAGTGTTCAGCACATTGGAGCTACAGCACGAGGAACAAGTCAGTTTAGGGAAGTAGCTTCATAGGACTCACATTTTGTGGATACATTTTACCTTATTTCCCAAGGTCTGAAAGTGCCTACCATTTAATAATTAAGGATAGAATCTTTGTTTATTTCCCTAAGAGACTAAATGAAATATCACACCTCTATGATAAGAGCAGATCAAGGTTTGCATAAATTCGTATATCTGAAGCTGAACAGAACATTCTTCTTTATGATAGACTTGCAAGTTGGAAAGATGAGAACATTTGACTCACAGTTGTATTTATAGGACTCCTGTTGCTGACACAAGGCAGGGCAACCAGCACCACAAGCAAACTCCTTGTCAGTCTGCTTGAATTCCCAGTTTTTTTAGGAGTAAAACTTGGCAGTAAAGTCAATGTTTAAACTAAGTGACTTGATTGCATCAGAAGAAAATAGCAAACATTTTAAAATATCCGCATGAATGACAGGTCAACTCTTGTAACTGAGGATAGCTAAAGCCAGAAGTATCAGTCAAAAGAGTGATCTCCAGTTTTGAGATGCCAACCATTTTTTAATTCCGTAAAACAGGGTGTGCCCAAACTCTAGCTGTTAGTTCTACATTCACTGGAGACAGTAAAATCTTAGTGCAGAAAAAAAAAAAAAACGGAAGAAAGAAAAGGCTATGATGATAGTTTTTTCATTATTGTGAGGAGATATAGACTTGGAGTGTTGCAGGTCCTTCTATGTTCTTTTTAAAAGGGAATGAAATGCCAATGCAAGGAAAGCCAATGCCAGCCTTTATTAATCCTTAGCACAAACACAAGAAGCAATATCAAACAACGGCACATCCAGATACTGAATTCAAACAATTTTAAGTGTGGCTAAGTGCCATGGTTTGTGCACTTGATTAGGAAAATAAATATCCAAATTTTATAATAGTTCAGATTTTACTCAGAAGAAAGACTTTATTCTTAGTTATTTCCTGTCTGTCCAATTGGTAAATGATGCGTGGGATTCAGCTGGAGGTAGAATTTTACAAAGCAAGTTACCATGTGTTCTGTTTCTGATTTGGTACTTTTTCTTTCATTTTTAAGGAAAAAAAAGTAGTTGGAGGTCTAGCGTGTGTGAAAGATTGTTATGATTTGGCTTGAAGGGGACATAAAGGAGAAAAAGATCACAAGCAATCATTGTATAGTGGTATCTGAGTTTTGTTTTGTGTTAATACAATCAAAATGACATTTCTGATGTTTCACAAAATCCCTGAGTGAGTCATGATGCTAAATAAAACAACAAGATAAACACAACAGCCATAGAAGGCCCTGATATTTTGTTTCAAAGAGTGCTCCACACTCATCGTAGTTTAGACTTTCTGGTTCTATTTCCTCTGTTGAAGCACTGCTACTGTGAGAAAAGGCTTCTCTCATAGGCTTCTCTGTACTAAGAATGTCACAGGAGATGTACTAGAGAACAGGTCCCTAAAATACATAAAGTACATTGTGACTAAATAAATTTTGCTTCTTCCCCCAAAAAGCAAAAATGTGTTTGTATTCTCCTGTAGAAAACAAACAGACCGTATCAACATTTCCAAAGAGCTACTCAACTGAAAAAATCATTTCTGACCAGACGATAAGGTGCACATCAAAGGACATTGACTGCCTGTGCTCATCAGTGCTGCTGATTCTGATCTTAATGGTTCTGTCATACTAGTAGGGGCAGAGGAGAAAGGATGGTGCTGCACTATTCCTACATTCAGTCTGCATTGCCCCAGGCAAAATTCACCTGCTTTTGAAAGGAACTAAGCATCCTCAAACAAATCAGTTTTGCCATCCACAGTACAACAGCTTATGCCATACTCATGCCTGTCTGGTGCACTACTGTGACGGAGGAGGAAAGTTTCTGTTAGAGCAGAAGAAAACAGCAAGTAGAAAGCCCAGTTCTGAACTTAATGGGGATCAAAATCAATTTTAAAAGGCCTTAATCAAGCAGAGGGTTAGTGTACCACTGTTCCCTTTCGCTGTGAAGGCTAGTTATTACAACTCCAGGTAACTTCACATGCTCACAAAGACTTCTTTAACTTTTAAAATAGCAGCAAATGTCATTACAATGGCCTAGAGCCGTTTCCTTTTCCACATTTCCTTTTTGTCTCATCAGAAACTCTTAGAAACACTCATTAAAGAGAATAGTAATGTAATTAATTGTCTTAAAAGCTGGCTGGGAGGATGCTATATATGTGGGTTTGTAAGACAGATTTTTCGATAGGATATGTCACTGCATTTCTCTCGCTGATTTAAATTATCAGACCTACCTTACTTTAATGTGCTATGGAAATCCAAGCCAATGTGTTTTACAGCAGCCTTCGCTGTCCAGCTTATCCTGCTGTTCGTGTAGCATTTTTTGAATATAAATTGTTGGTTTTTTTCTAATTATCAAATGCAAATGGTGTTGACAATAGCATCGTCTATTATTGTATCCTCATTATCATGCACGGGTACTACTGAGGCATTTTTAAGGCCGAGAGTACTTGGTAATTATGCTTGGTAAAACCTTATTATTACTACATGTTTAACATGTCAACCAAGGAAAACAGCACAGTTAAATTAGCATATCTGAAAAATGAAGGTGACTTATAATTATAGCCCATTCCCTCCAGTTTTAATCAGATAGCTGAATATTAAGTTCCAGACATTACAGTTTACTACCTTTGTCTGGATCATGAATTCCCATTTTGTTCAAAGTGAAGGATGCCTGTTGTAAATATACATGAAAGTCTGTATACATACATATATCCAGCAATGCAGCACCATCCAGTTGTATTGGCTGTAGTTGCCCGGGTCTTGGCAGGGGGGCTGCTGGCTCTGTGGCCAGCAAAACACTGGCAGGAGGCTGCCCAGCGACAAGGGGTGAGGGGAAAAGTGTGAGGAACGGCCCTGCCAGCCCCGAGGGAGAGCGGGAGGAGGGGGAGAAGGAGCTCGGGCCTGGAGAGCCCCCTGGATTCTCCTGAGGGGGCTGCGGCCTGTGGAAAGTACCCGCCGGAGCAGGTGGATTCCCGTGAGGGGGCTGCGGCCTGTGGCCGGAGCAGGTGGATTCTCCTGAGGGGGCTGCGGCCTGTGGGGAGCCCCCACCGGAGCAGGTGGATTCTCCTGAGGGGGCTGCGGCCTGTGGGGAGCCCCCACCGGAGCAGGTGGATTCTCCTGAGGGGGCTGCGGCCTGTGGGGAGCCCCCACCGGAGCAGGTGGATTCTCCTGAGGGGGCTGCGGCCTGTGGAGAGCCCCCGCCGGAGCGTGAGACGGTGGGGGCGGCAGAGAGGAGCTGGTGTGGGCCGACCGCGCCCCCCATTTCCCTGCGCCCCTCGGGGCAGAGGGGGTCAGGTAGAGGAGTTGGGAGCAAAGGAGTGAAGTTCAGCCTGGGACAAAAGGGGTTAAGATCAGGGAGAAAGTGTTTGAGGGTCTTTTTGCATTTGTTTTGCACCATCCAACTCTATTTTAATTGGCAATAAATTAAATTAGTTTTCCCCACATCAAATCTGTTTCGTCAGTGAGATAACTGGCAAGCCATCTCTTTATCTTGACCCATGAGCTGCTTCATCTTATTTTCTCCCCTGTCTCGTTGAGGAGGGGAGTTGGGCAGCAGTGGGGGTGTCTGGCAGCCAGCCAGGGTCAGCCCACCACACCGCTTAACCATCAAATACCAGAAAGGTGATTTCACATTTCTTCTCAGAGACACCACCACGTTCATGCCAATATTGTTGACTGAATGCAGTGTAAAAGCATTAAGTGTTTTTTACAAATCTGTTCAAGGGCATCTAAAGAACACCAAGTTAATTTGTAAAATAAATTCTACACAGTCAGCTTTCTACTTCAAGGTTTAAGTCCCTGTCTTCAGCGTAATGTTCACACCTGAACAAAGCTGGTCTACCTTTCATCTGTCCTTGACACAGCCTCTTGGGGTTCCATTGGAATGAAACGTGGAATTTGGACAGCACTCCTCCTCCATAAAAGAAATGAGAAGATACCAAAGGAACCTAATTATGCCATCCTTTCAGTAAGCAAAGAACATTGACAAGGCTGGAGCTTAGCTCAGTCTCCCCCTATGGAGCACAGCGGAGCTGACTGAACAGCTGTACAGCAGGAGAGGAAAGACACCTCAGGGAAGCCAGGAAAATCTCTAACTTTCCTACTCTAGACAGCAATTCTTCAAGTTAGAGCTGGGGCTGTGAATCCAGGATCCAGCATGAGTTGGAGGATTCACTATTCATTTCTATGGCAAGATACTTGTAATGTGAACTTTTAATAGTGAATATGACAACTGCCCTGAATTCATACATTATTCTACATCTCAAGAAACCATTTTAAATAGCTCTTCCTGGGATATATGCATCAGCAGCAACAACATACCTTCATGAAAGCATTATGATTTATCTTCTCATCTGCATATTCAATAGTGTGCTGGGAACTTTAAACATGCTGTGTTGTCAATCACCATAAACACAGCAATAATGCTGCTTTGCAATAAGACAGTCTCGTATTTAGGCCTCTAACAAGATTTGAAAGTTTTCATCAAACCTCAAATAACCTACAGAATGCACTGAAGATGCTGTGCCTTGTCCTTTTATGGATGAGTGGATTCCTTCTTAGCCAGAATTACTCTGGGTAAAGATCACCAAAAAGCATGAAGCAAAAAGTAAAACTACTCAATCCTTTCATTAAATTATGAGTGAGGGACATCCACTCAGAATAAGGAAAATCTGCTATAATATAATTTCTAAGATATATGCCATGTAAAATGGCACCTTTCAAGCTTGTTTTTTCTATCCCACTTCTGAATCCATGAACGATTAATGAAGATATGTCCAATCAAGTATGTATAATTAAGATCTTTAGTTCCAGAAAAATATGAAGTCAGAAGGTGTTGAAAACAATTAGGAAATAATCAGTATAAATGAAATTCAAGTGAAAAAGGCAATGGCAAAAAAAAACCCCACGTTAAACTGATTTATATCGTGAACCTCTGATTTTCCTCAATAAATTCTCCTTAAATTTAACAAACTGAATTTGTATTTATTAATAGCTTTCCAAATAAAAAAAAAAATCTGCCAAAAAAAAAAAAAAGAAACCCAAATAGTTCTCACTCCTGTTCATTTTATTCTCAGGATTAATTTCATTAAGCCATCCTTAATTTGATTTACGAAGTTAACTTTTATGTTCAATGCAGTTTGCCTGGATAGTAGGCTGAATGTGTGAAGAATTAATTTTCTCTTGTAAATGAATGAACAAGATTGGAGGAAGATAAAATGAATGACTAAGTGATTATAGTTAACCAAAAAGTTCCATTTTGCTCCCTTATGGAGAATGATGGAATATCATTTTATTGAACTCCATTATCCTAATGAGAAGATATTCTATGCTTGATCTTAGCCAAAAGGCCGGAGAAGATATTTTAATGACTTACTGCTTCTGCTTAATAGGGAGATTTCATAATTACTGAAACTGCATCTGTTTGATTAATGAGCCTTTTCCAGCATCCATGCTGTTTCTTTCAGTTTGGTTGACAATATACCCTGGAAGCACACACACATACACATAGATGTTTTTCAACCTCTATATGTGTACAAGTAAAACATCATTGAGAAGAAAAATAAGGAGGACCACAAACAGGACAGCATAACTGCAAATTTTCCTTCAATTTCTGTTCTTATACGGAAAATCAAGTTTGCAATAAACAGTTAAGTAAAACTTGCCGTAAATTTTATGGCTCGTCTTATGGGTATCTTGGGATTGCTTGCAATCAAGTAGAAAAAAAAAATCAACACAGGAAATACATAAATAAAGGAACACTGATATTGTGTTATTATAAATGGGATATCCGCATATAACATCAACTTAAGAAAAGGACTGTAGTTATTCTCAAGTTGGTTTTCACACATTGCTCAAAGAATATGAAATTGAAGCATACCTTATGCCAAAATTCCCAAGAGGAGTTTCAGTTTTTAGGCCCACTGATGCAAGGCCTACTTGATGCTCAGAAATCATAAATGGACACCTAGTAATTAAACCTCATGCTTAGAGGTCTCATTTGTAGTATTAGTAAAAACAGGTTAAAAAAAAAAACAGTAAAATAATACAATAAAAACCTTCAGGACTGATAGAACGTTCCACAGGCCAGAAGTTAGAGAAAAATGCTTGTTAAGTATCTAATGAACATCATTGGTACCTTATTTCAAATAAAAGATGATGGTAAGCTTATATCTGAATAGCTGATATAAAGGTATTTTGTATTCTTTACATAATAGAAGAAGGTATTGCTCCAATCTAAGTTCATTAAGAGAGTTCTCTGCTGCAGATGTCCAAACCATCCTTGAAACTGTTTATGAGTGTAGGTAAATTTTACTGCCTCAGCTGCTAATTCCTTATTAGAGGTACTTTAATGAAAAAGGCCTTTTGTTTTCAAATAAAAATACAGATTCAAAATATATTTATATATTGCATTTTACATTATTCTTCATTCACATGCACTGAAGTACCTTTTGTACCATGGCAGCACAAGAATTCACCATGTCATACCTGTGTTGTTATTTGTAATATGATGTGGAAACGGAGATATCAATCTGATAGTCACTCTGTGAGCCAGCTCTGAGACATATTTCTTTAATTCTTGTTATTTCTCAGCTAATACCTGGTCATCAACATGAATACTTAGGGTTTTTTTGATAATGGTAAAATACAGGTGTTCAAATAATTTAAAGAAACATACTGTACTTCAGATTAGGCAGCAAGAAGGCCCAGAAAAATCAAACCTAGGTAGCACTATGAAAACTGATTTATTGGGGTGAGAAAGCATTTAGCATTCATTTAATGTTTAGGAGCAATATGCAGGATATTAAGCCTGAAACATAATTTCCAGGTCCCTGGTTCCAAGCCATTAAGACCATATGCCCATTTTGTATCTCAGAAACATTGGCAGTAATGGCATAAAACATGAGAAGCCATTTGCAGCCTTAGAAGGAATACCAAGAATATGACATGCACCTCTTCCTGAGTCACAAGAACGGCAGAAGGACGTAACAGTTAACTGTGTTCGGGTCATCTCTCTTCAAAATTTGTTGCAAACTTGAAATGATTGTAGAAATATTTCCTGAAGGGTTCTGGGGGGTGTTGAATAACCATATTTCAAAAATCCCAGTAAAAAGTCTTGCCATCAAAATGACAGATTTTTTGCTATCTCCATATAAACCAAGATATTTTTTTGGCGGAACTCTCTACACTTGGTGCAATGGGGGGACTTTACTATTCCCTGCAGGTGTCTGTGTGCATTTGTATTTAGGGGGAAGGGTCAGCCATCACCCACTGTTCAAAAAATAACTTCAATATATTTATTAATGTGTAAAGAAATTCCTATTATCATTATCTATGGTCTTTTGAATGACAGCACTGGCTGCACACTGGTTTACCTGAAAAAATTAGAGCTTGGGATTTCAATTTCAACCGAGGTAAATCAGTCTCCACTAATCAATTTCCTTCTGTGCCCAAATGTGATAGTATATTGACTGAGACACAGATTTTGTGCAGCATTTCACATTGAAATTTCAAGTTACAGTAAAACAATATGAGAGACAGCCTAACTTTTATGATTTCATTTTATCAAGAGAAAGTGCTTAGTCCCGACAGGTGCCTCACAAAACAACACACCACCTGCTCAGAGACTGCCTAAGGAAAATACTTGGAGATATTTCCCTGTTGTAGAAAAGCCAGGTTGATTGCCGTCAGCTTCCAGACTAAGTTTATGAATGGATATGCTGCATGTTTGGAAAAGTGCCCTCTCCACAGCCATACTGAAAGACAGACACAAAGAGCACTGAATTCTGACTGCGATACCAAAGCATCATAATTGACTTCAGGGGAAAACAGCAGTTTATCTAAAGAAGTGTAATGACAGCAGATTTGAGGCCAGTGCCAGTATTACAGTTTTCAGTCATGATTATATAGCAATTAGCTCACTATCCTTCTGCTTTTCAGTTCTGATCTGTCTTTATGATAGTTTATTATATTTGCCTGCGGATTCAAGGAAAATTACTCCTATGTAAGGGAGAGTGGAAGGCAGAACACGCATAAGCAGGAAACAGACAAACAATAATTGAGCTAATAAGCTCAGAATAATACTATTAATACAGTTATAGCCTCTAAGTTTAGAGATACTAATTCATAATTCATATTTACTGTCTTGTGAAATCAACATCGTTTCAACACCATGAAGGCATTATTTCATCACAGCTAGTACCCTTGCAAGCAGTGACAAACAATGAATAAGTGAAGAATAAGTTATCAGCAGAAAAATGTCTATGGATAAGGGTTGGTTAACACTAATAAAGTTAAAACTTCCAGGATAGTAACTAATTATCCTAGGCAGTTCAGTACATATCATACCAGGGATCACTGGAAGTAAAAGTATCAGCTGTTATCATTTGTGCTAGAAATGGCACCAAAAAAAAAAAACCCAACGAACCAACAAAACAGCAAACAAACCAAAACCACAAAAACTCCCAAAAGCAACCAGCCAATCAAAAAAACACTCACAAAAAAAAAAAAAGAAAAAGAAACCAAACAAAACCAAACAAACGAACAAAAAAAACCCCAAACCCAAACCAAAAATATCAGGTAGGCATTAAAATTCACATTCTCTGTGGACAGGGCACAGAGAAAGGACCAATAGAGCATACTTGGAAGTAAGTTACAGTTGTAAAGCAGATAGCAAATGTTTTGTTCAGAATTCCTAGCTGGACATTTTTTTGCTCATCATCATGACAGGCTTAAGCCCCGAGGTTGCTCTGTTGGCCTAAGATGACATAAAGGACCCCAGTGACTCACAAGACTGCTGGTTGAGCTTTACCTTGATGGTTTTCTAAAAAAGTGAGAACTAAATATCACAAGAAACCGAAAAACTCTGTCACTTGCAAGATATGGAGAAAGACTGACATGAATAAAGTATTATTTACTAGAAGTCTGCAAATGAGAATTATAAAAGTAACATAATGAGTAGAAGGCAGAAGGATAAGACTGCAGAAGAACGAAAAAACACTCTACCAAGAACTACTGCATACAAGAACTTGTTCAACTGTTTGAAAGCCAGAGCCAGGCTTTTCCTCCAACTCATTAGCTTTCATAAATCAAAAATAAAATTAAAAAAAGACACAATCCATTGATAATATAGCCATGTTAGGCACTCGTGATTTGTTACAGGCAGCTGTAAGAACTACTTTTAATCCTTTTTGCCCTTGACAGCACACGTGTCTATGGGTAAAAGCTCCCTCTAGTGACATTGCTTGTTCAAACCAGGAAAAGATAAAAAATGTTTTCATGAAAATGTTAGCAGACTTCAGCTTTCATAGATGCTAGATAAGCATTCTGTATTTGGAAACAACTAATTTACACGATGAAAAAAACCTGTAAATTATTATAATTTTAATATTATTACTGTTTTTTTTTAAATATATATATTTTCTATGTTCTATTGTCCTATATGATGGTGTAGTATTACTGAATGCATTTGTAAGGATCTTTGACATGGAAACTGAACAACATCTGAATTTTCCCTTATTTGCACTGGATTTGTTGAGCACAAAAATCCACTGGCTAGATGCATCACATAATGGTGAAAACTGACAGCTACAATGAAAGAAATGATGCAGAAAGAAGAATGTTAAAAATGCTAGAGGAAATATGAACAAGATGAGTACAGAATTTTTTTTTTTTTTTGTTCTCTCTGTACCACCAGCTAGTTAATAAAACCACCAGTGTTCACAGCCCACAAACTTAAAATGTGAAAAGTGATTTTTAAGGATGTTGTAGGAAAAAAATAAAGCGATGCACTGGTGATTAAGTATGGGATGGAAGACCCATGCAAACAGAGTAGTTTGTCGTTCACTTAAATATATATGAAACTCAAAATGGAAATGGTATTTGTTCTAAACCCAGTGCTGGTAAGCTGGACTGAAAAGTTTAGAACTCAACCAGAAGTGGTTAAGAGGGTATCAGTAAAATATTCACCAGAAGTGGGTCATATGGGAGTGGAAGAGTTGGGGAAAGAAGGGGGCGGGGGGGGATAATAATAATTTTAAAAGAAAAAAAAAAAAGAAAAGAAATCAATGAGATATGAAGCCAAGCTAGTATAGAAAGCAAAGACAAAAAAATTTAACGCACAAAAGGAAGTAGAAACGTTTTAGTGAAAGAAACTCACAGGGAACTCACAGGGAATAGGAATCAACAAAACAGAGAACCTCAGTGGAAATAAGTTACAGTCGTAAGAGAAAATGACTTAATAAATGTAGTTTGATAGATCCATAAATCTCTGAGCTCCAGGAGAGTCAATAATTTTATTTATTTATTTAAGGAAAACAAATGTTTGTTTTGATTTGATGGAATCAATATGGGGGTTTCAGAAAGTGAGAGGCCACTGGGACTATTAATAATAAAAGCTAAGAATTATCCGAAGAGTATCACAAGCTCAAAAGTGCCAACCTGCCAACATTTGGGTAACTTTAATAAATTTTAAGAAGCAAGTTACATCAAGAAAAAAAGAAACATGGATGTTGCAACTCTTCTAATGAAAGGCAGAGCTTCCCCTTGATGGGAACCCCAACCCCGTCAGGAGTACAACGATGGCTGCAAATGGAAGCACAGAAAAGCAACTAGAAATCCCACAAAACTGAGCAGATCTAAATAAAAGTGCTTTAAGGTTAGCATATTCTAGTTTGTCTTTACACTGTCTGCAAAAACTATTCTCTTTATCAGACAGAGAAATACTCTGTAGTTAAAGCTCAATCACCTTTAATAGGTAATGGATGTTGGAGAGTAAAAAAGCCCACCCCACTACCACCACCCTTATTTTAATAATGTGAGAGGATAGGGTTGCTTTTTTTCCTCGCATGTCTTTTGGTTTTTAAATGGCAATGGAAAAATCTCTGTTCTTTCTGGATCCTTCCATTCTAATGGATTTACTAATTGTCTGTTTTGCTGTTGTTCACCTGCTAATTCATCTGGGTTAATTTATCTCTATTTTAAGAAAGAAAGAAAATCGTACTCAGCAAAAATCCAAATCCTTAATTGGGTCAAAAGGCCCTAACTAACTGCTTAATGAAAGAGCTGTTTTTGTAACTTGTGATCTGTAATTCAACAAAAAAGTTTAAGGTCTCTGATGAAAACATTCAAACGAACCTTTCATTATTTCTGTATCTACGATGCCTAGTCACAACAAACGGACATTTTAAGTGTCAGATGCCAGAAGTTTTATATGACAGAGTACAACACTCTTTATACCTAGACACCAAGCAACAAGAGACCCTCGTCAGTCATTTATCATTTACAGAATTACAAGAGAGACTGCTCCAAAGCAGAGCACTTCTGTATTCTTGAATCACCAAGGCTGTACAGTGGCATTGCCCTTGTAATGGTGCACCTGCACATTTTCAAGTCGTAAGCACGGCTAAATACAGATCACCTAAAAATGGTCAGTCCTTTGGTAGAGTTACAGTATCGATTCCCAACACCGGTGGTCATCAATAACCAATTCTGGCAGAACAAGGAAAGCTCCACTTACTTTCCAAATTACAGAAAGATACCCATGTTACAGAAATATGCCATAAGTAAAGCCATTATTTTTAGCCGCATTGGATTAATTTCTGTTAGTATATGACGACAGCTTTCAGTGATGCTACTTTGCATATATGCAAATGCTACACTTATTTGAAACGAGAGTTAAGAGGAACATACCATGTATATCTTAACCTATCAGCAAGAAATGTCATCCTTGTACTGGTGATGAAATTTCATGTCACTGACGTAAACGGTTTCTCAATAGAATTCAGACATAATGGCAAAAGTAGATAAATTACATGGTGGTTTGTCTGAGGAAGCTAAATACCATATGTTTCCAAATTCGTTTAAATAAGACTGAAAAGGGAAATACATGAAAAAAAGGTGCAAGTTGGACAGAAGGGTCACTTTAATAGCAGGGTTTGCGTTAGCAAAATGAGTTATGTTCACAAGGCCTGAAGAGATTTTATGCATAAATGGTTGCAAAGGCAAGCATGGAAAAGACCTTTGGGATAAAAGCCCTCAGGCTTCTTATCTAAAACACTGATGTCCCAGCCCAGTACCTGCATTTATCGCGAGCCAATGCGTGCAGCCTACCATTTGCAACAAACAGAATTCAAACACTTTAATTAAAAATCAGAAACTCACCATGCAAAACAGCCAATTCCATTTCATTCACCTTGAGCTATCTAGGTTAGTGATAATACGCGGTATTTTAATCACTGCATCCACAGAAGAATGAGCTAATTCTACTTTTGTACTGCAAACAAGACTTCCAATAAGGGGAGGAAACAAGGCTGAACTGGAACGCACTACAAACAAAGCAGTTTGAAAAGCAAAAGAGATTAAAATTTAGTGTGATTTTAAGTATTACTGTAGTCCAAAACATGTAAAAACTGTGTCTTCTTATTAAGGGATAGTACTTTCTGTGTAGTCTGGTAACTTCTACTAGCATTGCAACCCAGAGCAATAGAGCATGACCAAGATCAAAGTTTAGTTTATGCAATATGTAGTAGAAACATTAACCAGAGCTCAGATTTAGTAAGATTCTTACGAACTAAGTTTAAGCACATAAATATTCCCTAAAAAAAGCACTGGGATAGCTAACATGCTAAAACAAAGCAGGCAACTTGAAAATTTTACTGAGTCAAGCACTTGCTTCTGATTGCAGAATCTTCTATTCTTAGTGGGATATTTGAGCCAAAAAGTCATCCAGCTGGATGCTCAAAACCTTGGCAGTCAAAATGCCTTTTCCAGTTTCACACAACTGTGTACAATTTAGCATAGAAAAAACCCACACAGTTTACTTTAATCCCATTATACCATTTCTGCAACTAATTTTAAGAGGATAGTTTTATTTATTGGAGGTGGAGAGGAAGTAAAGCACGTGGCCTAATTTCAGTTGTAGTCCAAAATAAGATATCCTCTAGAAACACTGAGTTTGCTTGTTATAAAAAGTTGCAAAAACAACAGAGCTTTATTTCAACTTTGAATTAACATGTCAGAACTGTTTAGTAGAGTTTATTTAAATTAAAACTATGTTCTGATTTGGCACACCATTACCTTTTAAAGTGTGTTGCCTGTTGATAACAAACCTGCATTTATAAGTCTGTTTTCATCCAAATTCCCAGTCCCTACGAAATGATCATGCATGTTATTTATACATAAGCAACATCACAGTCCCTAGCGAAGCAGAGCCATGGGTGGTGTGAGACACAGCAGCTGCTCAGCAGAGCACAGCACCGCTACAGGTTAGGTGTGGAAGGGAGGAGGAATATTAAGTTTATTTACTTTGAATTATAAATAACTGGGGGGGAGGGGGGAGAAAGCCTATCAGACACATTCAGTGTTTGCAAAAATTTACATAATGTTGATAGAGCATTTTATAATCACCACATAAAGGGGGGGGGAGGAACAACCCAACATAAAAACCTCTAAACTTCATAAAATACAGTATTTGCTTCAGACATTTCAACCAGTTAGTTGTCTTCCTTTGTCCCAAAGGTCAGAGGAAGCAACTAACATACACAACGTCCTGAAGCTAGCTATATAATTAAAGGATGTCATAAAAAAATGTACTAGCAGCCCTTTCTCTCTCTCCTGTAATTCAGAGGAGTCACTTCAAGCACCTGACTTCGTAACTCCCGCTCAATGGGATGGAAAGAGCTCTCAGGCAGAGGGATCCACAGTCACAACCGTGCCGTATAAATGAGGATGTTACACGACAGAAAAGAAGTCAGTGAACGCAACCCAGGACGCCTTGGTGCTGTACGCTTTAGCAGAAACACACCATATGATAAATCCTGCCTTCTGAACGACTATGAGGAATATGACTTCATAAATAACATCATCTCAATCACAGTTTTCAGTCAGAACTGTTATCAGCATTTTTCACACAAAAGAAGCCAGTTTCCCAGTTAAAAGGAATTTCTAATGCAACGTATTGTAGAAGCAAAGAAGGATTATTTTTTTTTTAAAGAATATTGTACTAAAAAATAGTGTAATTTTTGTCCTTTACCCTCCCTGATCATATCAGAAAAAGCCATTCTATTTTATTCTACACTGATTTTTATGCTGCCTTATGACTGTAATGTCATCCAGTGCCATATAAGCAATGCACCAACATTCATCATTTGCAACTCATTTTTTCATTCTTCCCCTGAAAAAAAAAAAAAGAAAAAAAAAAAGAAAAAAAAAGAAAAAAAAATCCCCAACAAAACAGGATGAGCCTAAGATTGTGTTTTCTCTTGGTAAGATTTTGATTTTGCTCAAGAAATGAACCTAAAAGAACCTGGCAAAAAAGAAGCTGACAGCAAAAGGGAGACCTTTGATTTTAATGCCACAGTTCACTGATTAGCAGTGCATAATCGATGACAGGATAGATGCCACTGTGGGAAACTCTCTGTCATGGTATGCCACCTCTAATGAGAGGACTGCTTCTTTCAGTAACACTATATTATTGACTCGACTATAGTTTAAGAAAGATCAAATCAGCTCAATTAGGATGCTCATTTGTATTCAAGCTGCACCATCCAGAGTTCAGTTACTAGCACTTTGTTCCTGAAGATAACAAAATGTTTGTGCATAATGTATCTTTTCATCCTTTAAATTGTAAAGGTCATTGGATGGGAGGGTATTGCTTTCCTGACTGCTATTCTTCCACAGCCATTTCATTTTAATCTCCGTACATCTATCATAGGCTATTGACATAGGAAAGCGAGGTACGAGCAACTGCAATTTTTAATTCCCCCCTCCTGCTACTTGTATCCAAAGTCATACATAGCAAGAGACAAATCCTTCTCTATCTGAAATAAATATGGACTCATTTACAGACTTAGTAGAAATTTTCTACCCATAAAGTCATTTTCTCTGGGAGAAGTGAATTATTAGGCCTTTAAATTCAGCAGGAGTAATTTTCTTTGGTTCTGTTTTGCCTGATCATAAAGACCAATGGACATCTATACCTGTTCTGTATACGAACATATTCCTTCACATCCACATAGCAAAACACACATAACCAAGTATTTGGTGGGGTCCAATGCAAATCACCGATGAAAAAACATCAGTTACATTTTTCAGAAGACTATTCATTTACTGTTCAGTTGAGGTGTGCAAGTATTTGGGAGAAGAGTGTTGTTTCATGGACTGAACTAAGAGTAGCAGCATTTTAAGTCGCTCCAAAACATTTTTGAAATGTTTATCCAAGTTATACTTATTATAGAAGGAAAATGTTCCCCTCACTCCAAAATAAGCTGTTGCATGTTTTGGGGTGGCCGACTTGACACTTACAAGCACACGCTATTTGTACAGCTGTGTTGGCTGAGGGCATCTCATTCTCCATCAAAGGGCTGTAGGCATGAGTTCAAATATTCTTGCTGCCCATTTAGAGACAGGATTCAAACTTCAGTAAAGCATATTAACCCATTTGCATTCGCTTTCCCACCAGGACAAGCCATGTAGCCTGTTACAGTGCTTCTTGTGAGCTAAACTCACATTCCCTCTGCTTTCCCAGGGTGGGACTGCTCATGTAAATCCAGCCCCATGACTAGACTCACCCTGTTGGTCATGCGATGGATACACAGAAAAAGGTGATCCAGTCTATGATCTCCTACCTGACAATGGCTTTCTAGCCCTTGTAGCCCTGGAAGCAGCTCAGAGCAGGCCAAATGAAGCTTGCTGGTGGAATTTATCTGGCCTCAGCAGTATGATTTTGGTCAGCCACTAGCCCATGTGATTAATCAAAGCAGCAAAGCCACAAGGAAATACAGCATCCAAAACCACGTAGCGTTGCTACATGCATACAAGTGGGATGTTGCCAGGGTGAATAAAAAAACAAAGGGAAAACTCTTCTTCCAATATGCTGTTCTTTTAAGTCTTTGATATTTTAATATCTTCTTGAAGCAAAAGTTGCTACATGTAGTGTGCTTGGTGTTTATTGCCGAGTGCCTTGTCTTCACCTAAGACATTCCTTGCAAAGGTGTCTTGTGTCTTTTTGTACAGGTGCCTTGATATTATAGTCTGAAGCAGTTGTGTTTATTAAATGTCAGTCCAGAAGTTTCAGTCTAAATCATTTCTTGCACTAGAGTCCTGAATGGTTGGATATTACAGTGAAATTGGAAATAAGCAAAAATAAGTGTTTCTTTATATTAGAACCACTACTTGAAAGGCCACGTGCATATGCTAATCTTTGGGAAACAGTCATGCCTTTAAGTAGAAGATTACCACTGCCTTTTAAAATTAAGCAGATCTTTACTGACACTTGGAATGTAGGTCTCTGGTTATTCTGAGTAATCATCTGAGACAGACCCTGTTATGAAATCATTGTCTATTATGTAATAGCGTTTGCACCATGTAAGCATGTTATATAGCATAAAGCATGACAACATAATAAGACTAATTATGAAGTTCAATAACGACTGTAATAAAGTGAGCAATAACGCCCATTCTATTTTAAGTGAACTGAGATGCATCATAGCATCTAAAACAAGGATGACAGGTATTAGAAAAGACAAAACCATCTTAAATGTGAGCGAAAGCACCTAGAAGCTCTAGAAATAACTCATCGTATTTCCTGGGACTTAATAAGTACCTTCTGTTCTAGAAGACACCAGAGATAATTGGAGTCTGAAGAGCCTTTACATAAATAAAACTTTAAAGTCAAGATTCTGTCTGTTCTGCTTGGATGGTACTAGCAATAGAATATAATTTTATTTACAATATTTATAATATTTGACTATTTAATCTACTTCATTGTATGTACAATTTTTTTTTGCAGCTATATTTTTAAAAAATAAATATCTTTCTTTATAATTTTAGTTTTAGACTACCTTACAAAAGGCATCACCTAGCATTGCCACTGAGGGAACTGTGGAATGCCCCGTCTGCCACTTCTCATGCAAATACGATTTGCAATTGAATTGCACCACAGCCATTTACATTTCCTTGGCCTTCTCAGGAGAGAACTACAATTTCACTGTTTTCATATTTATTTTATATAAAATACAGCACCTTTCCAGGATATACATTAATTACTTTAACGTTTCTTTCTAGCCCTTGTAAGTTTTTGTGTTCCTAATTAGCAGATAGTTTAGGTAGGAACATCAACAAATATAAAATCTTTTACTTGTTTTACTGATTGTTATTTCAGTAAGCTAGTAAAATATTTAATAAATAAAAATCTAAGGCCAAACAAGTGATCTGATATCCATGCCTAACATTTCACCCAGGTTCTATTACCAATAACTTGGTTTCAGATACAACAGATCTTTGAAAAAGCAGCCAATTCTGGTGTATGACTTTACTCAAAGAAGTTTGAGTAGTTTGTTACAATGGCAAATCATAGCCATTACGAAAAGCGTGCATCCTTCTCAACTTCAGTTCATCCTTTTCCAGTTTCAGCCACTAGTTATGTCTGGTACCTCAAGTTAAAATACTACACTATACGTTCACTTGCTCAGATTACAGTATCAGGGGACTTTAGCAGCTTTTAGCTTCATCCACTGTGAGCTCAAGCTGATCTAACTGTATGGTATGATACACAGAATCTTTCCATAACTACTGCCTTTTTGATAATCCCACATTCTACGGCAAAATCACTGTGTTCATTTGGCTACAAATAGACATTTTTTTCCCAAAAAAAGAACACATAATTTAGCATAATACAGGTCATTTCGCTTCATTTACATCTTTTGCCAAGAGTGATTACAAAATTTACTACCTTTTGCAGTGATTTGGAAGGTGACCACCAACACCTAATACCGTTTCTATGAAATGCCACTGGAAATAGACCTGTTCCCCTCTTATCTCCACAACATTCAGTGATTGTTCTCTCACGGAAAGCATACTTTAAGATCATTAATCATTTAAGCTTTAGGGCACTGAATAAATACTTTATTAATATCTTACAATGCTTCATACGTTGCTGTTGTATAAAGCATAACATGCTTGCATTTTTTCCTTTCTGGTTAGACCACCCCAAGCCCTTTGAGATGGGTATTCATTCTCAGAGCTTGATAAAATGAAGAATCTACTCTAGCAGGATGAAGGACAGTGCTGAACAAACTGCACCATTGTAATGAACAATGAGGGAGAAACTGTACAAAGAGCAAAAATATGACAGAAAAAAAAAAAAGACTGAACTTTTGTACATAGATGTAGTGTTTTATCCCCAAATAAAATGGATTTTTTCCTTCTAGTAAAGGAAAAATACCTGTATTATCATTTAACTTTTCCTATGCACAGGAAGTACTCTGGGGGAAAAAAAAAAAAATCATTCTGCATGTCATATTTATACACGTGAGTGAGCCTAACTCCTGACAGAGACCATGGACAGTTGGTGCAACTCGGGACATAGCAGTGACTGCTCTAATCCACATAGATGGGTTAGTGGCTCTTCTGTGGCTTTCTCCTCACTCTAGTCACTTCTCATTTTAGACCTCAGCATAGTGTATGACCGGTAGCCCTGCTCCTGGCCCCTGGTAATATGGTTAGCATAACCAACACTATTTTCTAAGGCGAACGGGCACAATATATAAGCATGCTGATCACATATCACCCACTTATCTCTTCCCCTTCTCACCACTGTGGTTGTCACCAGGATGTGATGACCCCTGTTATAGAACGGACAAACCCCATCAGCACTGTGACGAGATTATTTGCCCACCACTGAGTGACACATGTTCTTTTAGGTAAAATCTGAGTCTAGATTATGATTATTGTACCGCATGCTGATTATTAAGAATTTGACTTGATCTACAGAGGGTCCAAGTGAATAGAAGTCTAAGTAACCAAAATCTCTAGATAATAAGAACATTACAATAATTACTACAAAATATCTTTAACTGAAAGCTATAATAATTGCTAAAAATTCAATGTAATAATAAGCCACGCTAACTGCTCGAAATTGTTGATAACAATAAGCTATGCTGATTATTAAAATTTTATGCAATAATAAAGCTTTAATTGTAACTACAACACCATGGTCTGCCTTCATTCTACGAAGGATCCCTAAAAGAACCTGTCTGTCCCTGTACTGTCAGGTGACACGGGGCAAGGATAAAAAGAAAATATCCAGTGTCATGTAGGATTCCACAAATTCAGTTAAACTGCTTACTACCTATTTTCTGTTGAGTCTTGATTTAAAAAAAAATAAATAAATGTATCTAGTTAAAAAGAAAAATATAATCTCTGTATCATCTCAAGAACTAGCAAAAGAAGAGCGTAGAGAGAAATGCAAAATATGTTTAAATTACTTTCCTATCTGACTGATAAAATCCTAGATACGTTAGTAGTTATCTTCGAGAAGTTGTGTTAACAGAGTACTAAAAAGATATGTCAAAAAAAGCCCACATGGTGCTTATATTTAAAAGAGGGAAAACACGGAGAAGAAAAGGAATGATGATGTACTAATTTTACCCTCAATTCCTAGAAAAATAGTGGCAAGTATTCAAATAATTTTAAAGTTCCCAACAAGCAAGATGACAGCAGCCAAACTGTACTTGTCAGGAACAAATCCTACATATATATAAAGAATGTGTTTCTATGTATGACAGTATTGCTTTTGTCTTCCTTTCTAGAAGCAGTAGAAAAATGCTCTAAATCAAGACCTCAGTACAGCTTTGAGGACTCGTGTAATATTCTCATAAATAACCTGGGAAAACAGCAGGATAAAGCAAGAAAAATAGATTAGAGGCGTGTACATACACCTCTGTATATGTTGTTAGTATGGACGGATATCCTAAATAGAATTTAAGGGTCTCCCCTGAGTTAAGGGATATGCAACATCATCATTGACAATAAGGATTATATAAGGAAAAAGATTTCTACTAAGCCAAGAGATGATATAAAGCTGGCTTTAGCAAATAAGTTAGAGGGAAAGAATTTATTGTTATCAAACTGAAGAAATTAGCTCAGAAACAAGACAGGCATAAGGGTTATACATATAAGCAGGAATAATCAGCTGTGCTAGCATAAGATGAGGAAGAACTGGTTAAAGGCAACTGGCCAGAAAGCAAAACTATCACAGGCTGAGTAGGAATCAGCACTTTCATCCTATACGGAAGAAAACAAACCCGACTGGGATCTACGAACAGCAGGATTATAGCCTTTTCTCTGCTCCTCGGAGCTAGCAAGGCCTCAGTGATACTGCCATATCTCACCGTGGAAGATATGCCATATCTCTTCTCAAGGAAGAGGTGGAACATCAGCAGAACAGTTCAGGACAGAGCACTGTGAATGATGCAAAACACAAAAAACATGGCCTGTGCGGGGTGACTGAGTGAAAGAGGCTTGCTTAGCTCTGAAGAGGAGAGTTAACATCTTTCTTAAATCTTAAGGCACTGCTGGAATAGCTGTTATTTTATGTCTATGGTACCTACTGTAGATAGTTACTAGCTTCAATTAGTGTAAGGAAAATTCAAATAAGATGTGGGGAAATAAATTTAAATGTAAGTAGCAATCTACTCTACTAGGGCAGACAGCCTGGGAAGCTCTGGAGAATCCACCTCACAAGGTCTTCAACAACACCCCTGAGAAACAGCTGCCTACAAATAAATAGCTCCTCCTTAGGGCAGAATGGCCAGGACACCCCTTCCAGCCTTATGACTGACTCTGCTAACCGACATATGTACAAATGACAACAAAAATCAATAAATGCTTCATAGGAAAAAATAAGGCAATAGATTGTGATAACCATATGATTTTACTTAAACCAGTTCTACTCTCAAGTAAAATGTCTGAAGAAGTGATGGAGCGTATAACACTTCCTTTTTTAGTAGACAGAACAGAGCAGGATACAATCTGCAGAAGAACATGGCCATCGCTAACATAAGAGCCTTGATCTTCACGGTGTATGGAGTAACTTGCTGGTTTCAGTCATATTTCAGGAGACTCTTTGTTTCACTTTCCACTAATTTTGTCTCCTGCTGACGGTTTCAGCAGAAATGCGAGAGGTCTGAGTGAGCCAGTTTCTTTGTTTTACCGTGCTGGAGACCAGGGACGTGCCAATGCAAAGAAGTTCACCTTGGCAAGTTTACAGCAGCAACCCCTGTGCCTTTCTCTAGTTCACTAACAATTTAAAAGGAAAACAGCCTTCAGAAGATGTTAGTCCTTAGGGCCTCTACTAAAATAGCCACGTATCTGTGAAACTGCAAGTTTTTGTAGGGAGTTGTGTGTAAATAAACCAGGCAGGAGCTGAGCAGAACTATTCCTGAACTCACTTTTGGTATTCTAAGTGAACTAACAATAACTGAACTTTGCATTAAAATAAAAGTCAGAACAGGAGGTCTAAATGCACAAAAGGAAGCAGACAAGGAGACTGTAACACCAGCACTGCTCTCCCACCACCTCGCTTCCCAAATTCCACTTCAAAATCCTGCGTCCATAGCTGGACATAATTTATAGCTAGCTGAAGTTGTTTTCTCTGATCAGCACTCACAAGCTGCAGTGAAAAATCCAGCTCAGCTCTTCCCTTTTATGTTAAATTGTCAGGATAAAACAATAATAGAGTTATAGCTTTCCCTTGAATCAGCATCTTAGCTTCAGTTTGGATGAAAGTATCCAAGTAATGCAAATGCTGAAAAGCAACATGAAAAAAGAAAACACAAAGTAGTAAATGCCTCTAAATAAACTCTGTAACACTTACGAAACTCACCTGAAAGATACGAGGCTTAAATTTGCCATGTATCTACCAAATGGTAATTTCTGGAGGAAAAAAAATAATCAAATACTAGAAAGCAAGACATTTCTGTTTGCAACTACAAGAACAGCCTGACACTAACTGATTAATGAACAAGCTTTCTGTTTGCCACACAGGAGGCTGATTCTCCTTTGAGTAATATTAATACTATGGAGAAAAGTAAATGAAGAAAAGAGATTCCCTTCTTATCAAGGGGTAAAATAAAGTGAAACACATTTGACTAGGAAATAAAATAAATACCACTCTTCCACAGTACAGACGCTGCCACAGAAAGCAACCTTCTAAGCAAGGAACTTCCAAAGAAGTAAAACAAAAGGAAAATAGATTTCTATGCAGAAAGCTTCTATTATTTATTCAGTTTTATTCAGATTGTATGGTCCCTATAGGGACAAATGTCAGCAGGTAATTACCTATCGAATAATAAATTAAACACAGAAAGGAGAAATATTTGTGAAGACATTTATTCCCAGCAAAGTAGGAACAATTAGGCAATTGAAAGATAACTAAAGGATTGATATTCTATTTCCCTGGTGTGAAAATCTCCCCTGGATTCCATTGCAGTGGGAAAAGAAGGCTCTTGGGCAGGGGTGTAGAGAAACATGAGTATTTTCTGCTAGGGCTTTGCACAGAGCATCAGCGATCCTAAAAGCTCCCAAATGTCAAGATTTCTTACAGTGGATTTTACAATCCGATACATGTTGAGAAGAAAAATGACAAATATCTTGAAACAGAGAAGTTGTGGATGCCCCGTCCCTGGAAGGGGCCAGGGGCCAGGCCGGGTGAGGCTTTGAGCAACCTGGTCTAGTGGGAGGTGTCCCTGCCCATGGCAGGGGGGTTAGAACTAGACGATCTTTAAGGTCCCTTCCAACCCAAACCATTCCATGATTCTATGAAACAATTTTTCTTCCAAAGAAGACTTTTGCCAAAAATCAGCTCTGACAATGTTTAGCTGTTTTAGTTTGGGAAACATCAACTAGAGTTTTCATTACTTAACTCCATTCCTTTTAAAATAAAGAAAACCATCCCAAGACTATGAATTTAAGGTGTACACAGTGACAAAAGTATACGTGTGTGTGCACACATACATGTGTGCTTACTATGAAAAGAATCTAGAAAGTCCTGGTGAATTTTGTTAGACTGGTAGATTAAAATTAATGCACCTAATTAAAAAATTAAGTTAAGGAAAAATGGGGGGGGGTGGGGTGGGAATAAGATATGCTTTCCTATGAACTTCTATATTGACCCTGTTAAAATTCCATTTAGAAAATTCAAGCAAGAAGTCCCCTTCCCTCTCAGCTTAAATAGTCAAGATTATTCTGTGATTCTATGATTTTTCTGAGACAAAGTGCTGCTGGCTAACTCTTCAAAATGACAAGGTGGTGTACTAGATGTACTTCAGCACTTTTAATTGGGTCTTCGGAGCAAGGAACACAAGAAAGGAAATGGTAGGGAGAACATGAAATACATTTTGCAAGCCAAAATGCAATACTGAGCAACAGCAAGATGATTCGCCATGTAATTTGCCATTCCTACCCATCTTACTCCAGTTTTCCTACCTATGGTTGCAGGTCAAGAAACCAATCCCATGTGAGTATCAGATCCACTTTCAGCAGCACTGCCAAACTGACTGGTCTCATTTGCTTCGGCTCAGTAAACTAAGGGTAGAGAAAGTTTCCAGTAATGGACTGATGCGTGAGACATTTCTTAGCACATGGTGATTTTATTTTCCTTTCAACTGTTTGCACGTATTAAAAATGAACATTATATGGAAGACAATGGAAACAACTAACAATTCTCTAATAATGAGGCAAAGCCTTCACTGTAAAGGAATCATAACTGTGTCAACGTCTGTAATATTACATTTAAATTGGCTACAAGACCAGGTTAAAGCTGCTTTCTCTGTACACATCTATTATTATTTTCCTAAAACGAATTCCTATGGTAGAATGATGCCAACACAATACTAAAGCATAGCATGACACTGCCCTAAGTCCCAGTGTAAGTCCCCAAAATTCACATTGGATGAGATTATTCTGCTGAGTTCATGTTTGTCATGGTTAGTGTTTACATTGAAAGCTTTAGATAACTTTAATTAAATACTGTAATACAGAAAGATATTAGTGCCATGATGCATTCATATTAACTAAGGAATTAACTCTGCCCTGGTACCATGTGGTATTAGCTGCTTTTGCTGCCATGACTGCTGCTCAGTATTTAATATTCTATACATACATTGCTATTGTTGGCACCATGTGAAGCACTAAATGAAAGTGAAGATTTCTGCCAAATTTACCCTGTTAAACACTGGAGTAGCAGCCCATGCTTCCTGGGTAGTCTGACACACAAAAGGACATCACAAGCCTGATGAATCACATCACTTTGATAAGAAAGTTACAAAGTACTGTCAGAGAGGAAAGGCTATTGATTGAAATTTAGCAGAAATGATAGACCAATAGCTAATAACTACAGCTGCCTGTGAAGAGGCAACACTGCCTTTCCATGCAGATTTACTCTTTCATTCTCATTTACTTCAGTTTCATGCCATGTTTGATGCGACCTTAATTCTCCCCGACTTGCCATCAGGCCAGGGGATGCTGCCTTACTGCATTAGGGAATGCCAGGCCTTAATTGAACACCCACCGTCCTTGGGTGGATTTGGTCACCAAGGCTTTTGTTCAGGCTTTTTAACTGTCTGGAGCTAGTATTTGAGCTTGCAATACTAATGTTAAAAAAAAAATAATAAGAAAATCCCATCACCCAGTTCAGATCTTAATTCTTCTTTTAAAGTGGGATGGATGCAATTTAAGTGCAAGAAGGTTTCCTCATAGCTAAATGTGTGCCCACAGAGGGGGAACAAACCAAAAAAAAATACCCATAAAACCCAAACAAACCTGCACTGTATATTAATAGAGTACACAAACAGAAATTTAAAAAACAAAACAAAACAAAACAAAAAAAACCCCACTATTCTAAAACATTGAAGTAGTTTCAAAATACCTTTTTTTTAAAAAAAGAAATTTTCTCAAAATAATAAGAGTTTTAGGTTGCATTTAACTGTAAGACATACAGACAGATTCTCCATAAAGTAACATCTATTATAATATTTACAACCTATTTTTCAAGATTTTTTTCATAAACTCTAAGATTAGATAGCTATCAAACATGACCTTTGTATTCAGCATCGTTGTCCTATTGAGCACTGCAAGCAGGTAAGTCAAGCTATCCCACTGTTTATAAAAAGAAACTATAGCAACATGTTTTTAAAAATCTTTTGCTAGGTCTGAAAAGAAGAGAAACAGGCAGAGCTGTTATAAATGCACTCCCAAATCAGTCCCGACATGGCCAGAAGGCAGACTCGGGAATGGGAGCTGCAGGGTAAACAGCAAAGTACAGACTCTGCTGTATGCAGGGTGCACAGCTCTTGGGTCAGGACTAACAAAATACGGGACTCCATATGAACAATGACATGGCAAGAAGGAAGCGAGCTTTTGCCTCCGGTCTCGTAAATAAAGATTCTCGTAAGTAGAATCTGTGTCGCAAAATTAGATAATGTCACACATATTGCTGGCACTGGCACAGATGTTATCACTGGCCATAAGTGTTTAATGATAAATCTCCTTAAGTATTGAAGATGTAGTTTACATTCGTGCTCCCCCGCTCCCAATAAAAAAAAAGAAGAAAGTTTCTGTCTAAGACAAAAAAATTGAACCAAATCAAGAGCAATGCCGACCAGACAGACCAGCAGCACCAGGCACCCGTCCCAGAACTCTGCAATTCTGGAGGGAAATGGAGCTGCCAACACTTTGTGTTCATGAGGAAGAGAGTAAGAAATCCCTCCTCTTGAACACTTCCCGTATGCACTTGCTGTCACGTCAGTATCCTGATAGTGACATGAGGAGCTGCATCTTTGAAAGGAAAATTTTTAGGAAAATCTGCATTACTTAGCCCAAATACTACTAACTACTAACGTTGTATCATTTTGTATTCCATGCTCAGTTAGAAACAACCAATTCCTTTTCAAATCTCCCTTTTAATTAGGTGGTATAGGTATTTTGATTCTTGATGGGTGCTATGAGCCACCGTTCTGCAAAATGCATCGCTGCAGAGGATAACATAAAGACAGGCCGCAGATATGGAAACCACAACTTTATTTTTGTCTCATAAACCCATCAGTCCTCAAGCAGAGGTAAGTAAACAAGTGCCATAAATCAAAGCCACTGATGCACACATAATCCAAATAGCCTCTTTGTATTACCAGCTGTCAGCATGGGCCACTGGGCAACTACTGTACCTGCATTCATATGTCTCCTTCATTTAATGAGACTTCATTTAGCCTGATAGATTGCGTTATCTTTTCTAAGGGTTAATTTTAAAATTATTCTTCCCTTGGTAGCATCTTTTCCAAGTAATTCAGCTCAACGCTATTATCATTTTGCTTTTCTCACTATAAAAGGAGTTACCAGAGCTAAAAAATTATCTGCAGAAGATGACCATATGTAATTCCTTGTTTGTGTTTTTACCCAGAGAAAGTGTTTTTGATTAATACAGTCTTTTCAAAAGTATTTTAAGTAGTCCTACTTTTTCCAAATGGTTTTTAAAAATAAATAAATAATGGGACTGCATTGTTGAGGCAGAAACAGCTACATGGAACAAACAGTGACTTCAGTAAATGAACATCAGCATGTTACAGCTGTGTGCTTGTTAGAAAACAACTCACAAAAGGAACATCCCACCCAGTGTGTCAGCTGCATCTTCTTTTCCAACTCAGTCCTACCTCAGATACCCTCACAAACCTTCATGCAAGACAAGGAGAGAGTGTGTACGTAGAGGAAAAAGATGATACATAGTATTAGTGTATTATTGGTAAAGTAGCTCCATTCCCATGCCCAGGTTTGGGGTTTTTTTTGGTAAACTTCTGAGCGCTTTCTGTGAGAAAACAGGGTGTTTCATAAGAGGAAATACAGACCCAAAAGCCTTTGTTATAATACTACCCGTCAAAGAAAAAAAATGCTAAGGGAAACAAATGAATTTTTAAACCCTTGGCTAGCATTTCATCCAGATTTATTTGCTAGTCCTTACTGGATGCTAATCAGACCAGATAAATACAATCGAACCCTGACACAAAACACTAAGCTAGAATTCCACTTAACAAGGCCGTGATTGCAGCCCCTCCTGCACACCCACCCCCACAGCAGGCTGCCCCAGGGCCATCAGTGGTTTTGCTGCAATCTCATGGGCGTTTTACAGACAATTCCACCTCTCGGTTACGGACTGTTTCAATGCTCTCTTACTCAAGTAGCTCTTCATAACTGTTATGTGAAATTTTCATCTGCTTTTGGTAATGTTATTAGCACGTGTTGGAATTTAGGCTTTTTCAAGGTTATAATGCCAGCGTGACACATTTCTAGGTTAATTCTTACTTATAGAGCTTAACTCAAAGCGCACTTATTTAGGAATAAAGATGACAAAGACTAGATCTGACATCCAATATTTAAGTAGCTAGCAACCAAGAGAATCATGCTTATCTGTAATGATTTTCCTTTTGAGATACTGTGCGGTTTTGAGTCTTTTACAAGAATGCTTTTTTTTTTTAGCTGGTAACTAAGCCCTTCTCATAGGGGCAAGGCAATGCAAACAGAAAGAAAAGTAATTCATCACTGTTGCTTCTTTCCCTCTGTCCTTTCAGTCAATTGATTCTGTGCACCTGCATCACCTTTACATTTTGGGGGAAAGAAACAAATAGAAAGTTATAAATTACAGAACCATTAAAAAAAAAAAGAAAAAAAAAAGGCCGGGGCAGGGCATAACGGCACTAAGCTCCTCTTTCCTTTTTGCTGCGCGAGGAAGCAAACCAGCAAGATTTGCTTGTGCAGTTAGCAGGTCTCCCTGAACTTCTGACCTGGCCCCATGCAATCCCGTCCTGGGGAAGATGAAAGGAGCTGACCTGAGCAAAGACTTCTCCTCGCTGAAGCACAGCACAAAAATCACTTCCTTTAAGCACCTGCCAGCATAGAAAGGGGCAGTCACCAGCTGGGTGTTATAGTGTACAAGTACACAATGTTTGCATTCATAAGCTACATCTAGCAGCTCAGTTTCAACAGTTGATAGATTGCCTGCCGGAGAAATTAAGACACTCACATTCATTGTGGTTGGCAGATTTCTTAGGCTCCAAAGGACATTTAAAAGTTATGCAGGTATGTATATTATTCACAGGGAGCTCCACATACCAGTCTCGGATGTGCACTACTGGTCCATTAGAAAATAATATTCACAAAACCAAAAATGCACAGCTATAGGTGATATATATGCAGAGTAAAGGGACTTGAAGTGCTCAAGGTCTAAAATCTGACTGTATCAGGTCACAGGATATCATTTCATTCTTGTAGTTACATTAAAGAGACAGAGTTTGTTCCCTGTCACATGCAGGCTGTGTGCGTGTGTGTGACCAATAAAGCCAGTAGCGATCTAATCACAGGGACAAATTATAACCATCCAACTGAAAGCTCAATTAAACAATACTAATATTACACAACAGCTGAAAATTAAATTACTGGTAGAATACAGATCTTAATAGAAGTGTTACAAAATGCTGTTATGGGCAAAAGAAAACACTTTTTAGATACTAGTAAGAATCTTCTCTTAGTCCAATGCTTTAACAGTCTAATAGTTTATATTATCTAATACAGAAAAACTTAAATAATACAGTCAACATACTTCCAAGTATTTATCCCTTTCTCTGGTGTAAACTCACCCTAAAATTAACCATCTAGGTCCTGAGATTAATAGTGCCACTTTCTCCCTCAGGAAGGACCGGGAAGGGCAGGTTTTTAAGTTATTGCTATTCTGAGGTCCATGCCAAGAGGAGTTAGATATTGGTGACAGGCCATTTTCTCCCCCCAGATCTGAGTCCTGTCAGGGCTATTTATTACATTTTTTTCACTACAGTCGGGTTCCTTCTCCTCACTTCCCATATAAAGGTTGAGAGTCAGCCAGCAGATCTCACTGAGCTGAGTTAACACAAGACTGCCATTTTTCATGTAGTGACTATCAGAAGTTGTCAGACCTTCACTGCCTTTGGGATTCACAAGTTTTATAGGTCATCTGTTAGGGAACAGGAGCTGGATGCATTTCAGAACTCCAACCAAGACAACGCTCTTCCGTTACTGATTACACCAACCAAGCTGTTTGGGGTTCCCACTGCTCAAGACAAGGGCCTGGTCCAAACCTTCCAGATGAAAGTGGATAGGTACAGCCTCCATAAAAATTTGACAAAGGGTTCTGTCAGTTCTAATTTAAAGTAATAATTGTACAAGAGCACTGCTGGAACCGTCTGGGGCCATAAGATGATGCTAGCCTTAGTCTGTGCCATATTCAGAAGACATTACCTACAGTTGTTCAATGACTCTTCAGGTTCTCGAGTACTGATTGAGTAGTGAGCTCTTTCCTGAGTAAAGGCTTAGGAGAACACGTCTCCTCTGATACTCAAGTGTCTAAAACCTGTTACATCTCTAAAAAAAAGCAGTGTCATGAGACCTGGTAGGATCATAGCACAAGATGGTAAACTTCATGGGTTGTAGCTTTTTAGCATTCTCCTGCTGCTGTGAAGAACCTGCCTTACACCAGTGACCACAAAAGCCAAGCAAACCTTACAAGGAAGCCTGGCCCATTTCCTTTATGGACCAGCTTTCTTGAAAGATATTTCAATCTAATTCAGACTCTTTACTTTCCCTGAGAGTCAAAATTGGAGAATGATGCACGTTCCCTTGTTATCTTTATTCCAATAATCAGAATACAACCACAATATTAAAAAACAAAACAAAACAAAAAACCAACCAACAAAGACAACAAAACCGACAAGGCTTTTATGTAATTTTATTCTACTGTGAGTTGTGGTCTTAATATGAAGAAGAAACAAGCAGAACAGGTTAAGCATGAACAACTCAAGCTACTAACCTCTAATCCAAGCTTTGCCACTTAATCCTCCTGGAGCCTTGGACAAATAAATTAGTATGCCTTGTCCCATTTTTCCACATTTTCACATTGGATAGTTATTTAATTTAATTGGATCTTTCTCAGAGACGCATTAGCTGTTTCAATAAGCAAATCATAAATCAAGGGTGGGAGAGTATGGATTACAAAAACACTGTTTGCGTAGTTAGACATACCTCCTGTTCCATGAAGTCCTTCATGCCTCTCCTCCCAACACCCCAGCACCGCATAGGGCTCATGACTGTGCATGCCCTATCCTTCTTTCCATCCAAGAACTTGTATTGATCCATAGTGGTAAGCTGCTCTGCAATGTTTTAGGTCTCAGTCGGCACCAACTTTCTGCCCTTCCCTCCTACTATTTTTGTAAACTTCAGATGGCAATTTAAACAGATAGCCCTCCAAGAGACACTCATCATCATCATCTCCTCTCTCCAGATCTGTCTCTTACTGACTGGATTTTATTGTATTTGCTGCAATTGCTTTTTCACTGGCCTCCTGCAGTTTTTTATTGCATCTTGCCTGCTACGCACCATTTTTTGGAGTTGAAATTTGTGGTCTGTATATTGTTTTTTTAAAAAAAAAAAAAAACACAACCCTAAGTAATAGTATTTTTCTTTTATGTATAAAAAGATTTGTTTGAACATGGTAACTCAATTTACCTGACAACAAAAATGTTAAAAGTGTTTTATGTCAATCAGACAATTCATTTTCTTCAGAACTCCCAACCATCCAATGTATTTATAATTTGGTTTTAAGTTAGTACACTACCAGAGCCTTCTGAGGGTCTCAAATCTCTTCAAAAAGACAGTTCTTCCAAAGACTGCTCAATTACCTGGGAAGCAGCTCCCCACTTTAACTATTTCACTATTAAGGTGCTCACTAGCTTACTGCTTCAATCTTTACACAACTGCTTTTTTGCAAATAAATTATTTCTAATTTTTTCTGCATTTCACGTGCTTTCACTCTTGCACTGTTACTGCAACAAAACACTCTCAACATTAATATAGCTGTCTTGCTCCACATTCTCCGTTAAGTTAAATAGTTACATCTGGCATCATCTTACCTATTCCTGACTCTTCTCTGGTTTTATCATGTTACTTAACATAAGACATATAACTGAAGAGAGACAACTCTTGATGCATGCTGCCTCCAAATTATTTTCCCCCAGTCTTCATCCCAGTTGTCACACCTTCTTTGTGCTTATTTTCAATTGTTGTCTTCTCAGGCTCTCTATTGTCTCCTTAGAAATCTCCCTTTCAGGGACAAATACCTTAACACCTTTGATCAATCAAGGACATTTGTCTATTGCCAATGGGATTGACAGTAATCCCACTTCTGCATACCCATGGATACTTTGAATGCTCATAAGAGGACAAATAACATTCCTTTTTTTTTTTGCATTCACTTTGCTTAATAGTATGATTACATAATAACACTTGCCCAGCTTTACGGCTTACAGCTCTTTTTTGGGGACCTCAATTTCCTGGGCGAGATCTGCTGTCACCAGAACCTTTCTTGGGGCACGCACCCGAAGATCTGTTGTAAGACTTTTCAAATTCATTAAAGAACACATCTCTTACTTCATTTCCCAAGCCTTTAGTGGTAGAGTGCGTGCTGATGACCTTCATCCATAGGAAACAGCTGCCTCAGACACTAAAAAGCTTGTTCCTATTTATTGCAGTCTTCCCTCTATTTTAAAACCATCATTCTGATCACTAGAAATAAGAGTGTCTTGAAGTTCTGTAAAGGAAGCAGTTATGTGCTCCCTTTAGTGTATTCCTTGGGGCAGCACCAGGTTTAAAAATGCAAGTGTCCAACATTGTTAATTTTCAGCTCATTTTGTGAGGACAAATTGCTTTTACCTATTACCATCTCTCCTTTAAGGAAAATAAGGTAATAAGGTTGTGTCTTTTTTTTTTTTTTTTTTTTTTTAAGGGATTAACATTATTCCCAATACTCCACTTGAGAAGGTGAAGTAAAATGATTAAAATATATACTTTTTTTAAGCTAGTATTTTTTTTCCCCATACTGAAAACAAATTGCCCAACCTCCTACCATTAAATCACCCTCTACTCTTATTCCAGGCAGAGCATTCTAGTTTGTTTTCCACACAAACTAATCTGCCACAAAAAAAAAGTTAAAGATTAATTATCTTTTTCTAAACTTCTAGAAGAGTATCATATAAGAACTTATCACTAAAAAGAATTAATATTAAAAGGCATTAAAATTATAAAAGGAACGTTGCAATATTCTTCCAAAGGGCACACCTGTAAATATACATTACAAGGGTGCTCTAATTACTTAATTTACAATGATAATATCTTAATTCATCATCAGTAATGTTTATAATTTAAGAGATGTTGCAGACACAATAATCATTAATATCACATCTGTAAGTAAGAATAGTCTGACTGAGATGAATTCCTTCTCCCAGGCTATATTTTAAGTCCACGGTACAAATTCAATAATGTATGGATGTATCTGTTGGCCAGAACTGTGCTATTTTTAATATTTCCCTGGATGCTCAGTGAGGAAGTGCTTTGACATAAAAGGCTAAAGCAAACATACAAAAACAGCTACTGAGAATTCAGTACAGAAACCTTATAAAAAAAGTAAAGTACTCAAATAGAATGTCAGATGCCAGATGAATTCATCCCAATAAATATCAAGAGCTTGCAGAACACTAGCACTGTTGTTCAGGAGTAGTCTCGATCAACCCTACTGGCAATCAAGTGACCACCAAACCTTCTCTGAAAACATTCCTGTTTCACCTTGTCTCCTGTCCTGCTGTTGTTTAGTGGCTAGAGAGGAGGAATAATAAGAGACTATTCAGGCATACAAATTCTTGTCGTCTTGCAAAATTGTAATTTTATGGTTAATAAGAAGAAACATTTTAATTAGGCATTAAGAAGAGGAAGGAGCTGGCTCCCAACGATGCCTGCCAGCACTCAGCAACACTGGCCAAGTCTGTGGAGCCTCCCAGGATAAAGCAAAAGCTGCGCATCAGGCAGTTCTTTTGCCAAGCATCTTCTGATGTCTGAAGCATCACAAATACATGAGACGGTTCTGGAATCCCACATCCTTCATAGATTGGTTTCATCTTCCCAGAAGTTCAACTGCAGGAGCCAGGTTTGGAGTTTGCATGGCTACTTCCCTGAACTTAAGAATGGTTTCCCAGTTCTCAAGGGATCAAATTAGTTTTAATGGCAAGCTTTCATACATACAGTAAGTAAAGGTTCATTTCATCCCACCCACAGAGAAATAACATATGGCAAGTAACATGTTACGCGAGTCCCACTGAAGATCTATTGCACGTATTTTAAATGGCAGGTAAGTGATACAAAAACCTTACGACAGCACTCTACAAATGTAACCTTTCATGTTAATGATTTAAGCCCATATTCACACATGGTTTAATTTCTAAGAATAATTAGGCAATTGATATCTCCATCTGGCTCAAAATGCTTGTCGACACTTTTGCAATCAAACATTCTCATTAGCCTTCAAACTGGATGAGATTTTTAAAAATAAAAAATATTCCACAGTCACATATCAGTTGTGCCAGCTGACTGGTGGCATAGGTCCAGGATCACACTTTTGGTAGCTGAAGGAGGCTAAGACTGTTGCTATCTTGCTGTCAGTTACCCTGCACAAAGAATCTCAGTTAGTTGGGAGAAACCGAAATTCAAGTCATTCCACATAAAGAGCCACACTTTTTCCCAGTTTCTTCAGACTTTGTATAAGCAATTTGGGAACCCACAGATCCCACATTGCAACCCTAACAGCCAAGCTATTAACTATGCTGCTGTATGCCTAGTTCATGGCTTGGTTTTGTCAGACATTTTTTTAAAGGACTTTGACCAGCCCCATTACAGAATACAGAAAACCTTGAGAATGTTTGTAGGCTGAGAAAGCAGCCTTGGCATTCAGGAACAGCACTGTCCTGTACAGCAGGCAAGTATAAAAGGACAAATCACGTATGAGCTTTCCCAGGGGAAAAGAGTAAGATTAAATGAAGATACAGCAACTTCATACAAAAAAATCATATGTAGCAGGTATAGTCCTGGATGCTAACTTATCAGAGTGATTCCTGTTTAGTTTTATCCAACACTGACATTTCAGTTTATAACAGAAATCCAGGCGTGTGCATGAAAACAGTGTTTCCTTTGTCACCAGCCCTGACACAGCCCCCCGTGGATGCAAGTCCTTTGAGGGTAACCAGTGTTTTGCCACTCACAGAGACTTTCCTCCTCACCAAGCCACTGCCTATGGGAGTATCTGGCCCCGTTCGATTAGAGGAAATGACTGAGTCCTCCGGGGCACCCCAGTACTCTGGATTAGCTACAGCTCACCTCCTCCCCGCTCTCAGAAGCTTCTTTCCTCTAAATCAGAAGATTCAGTTCTGACTTCTTACTAACCAGCACATACCACCGCCTCTATCACTCCAGACATTACTTGCATTTCAGTGTCATTATTCAGGCTCTTTCAAATGCAGCTTCTTTGGGACCTGACCAAAATGGTACTTCCATCCTTCACATAAAGCAGGTGTCTCACATGCAGAATGGAAAAAACGAGAAACTCATCTTGAAACACCATCATCCTTCCCTCCATAAATGAAATCTGCTGATCAGACTAACTCCCAGTCCCGTAGACAATTCAGCAAATACATGAAAAGAAGAAAAGGTGTGACTGAAACCTCAACAGCTATGAATGTCAGGCTGATCACTCCATCACGCTTTTCACTAAAGAGGAACTCACCATCCTGCATTCTCTCTCCCCCCACTCTCATAAATACATAGATCTATCTATCAATAAAAAAAAGAAGAAACAGAAAGCATGAATAACATCTCAGAACTTTTACAGAAAGATAGTACATAATTTACTATCTGCAGTGGCAAAGAAAAAAAAACAGAGACATAGCATAAAGAAGCAATATTCATTTATAAAAGAAAGTGAAAGAGAAAGAAGCATTAACTGAAATACTCCTCATACAACATTTCCTTTCCAGCAGAGGATATCTTTATAGCTCTTACATACACTAAACCACAGCTCTGGTTGCATGAGAGATTGTTTATGGCACCTGAAATGGTCCCTATTACTTGGGTTGCATGACAGAATAAAATAATGAAAACCCTGTACTGCTACAGTCTGGCAGTCTCTACAGCATTTTTCTTTCAGCATGTCAGCTTAAGACTTTTTCCCCCCCCTATTATTTCCACTTACAATAATTCCTTTTTGCTTTTATGTAATTAGAGAAAAACAGTAAGAATAATGTTTAAAATAGCACTGATGCAGAAATCTTATTTTTGCAGAAATACCCAAGTAGCTGCAAGTTAAAGGTAGAAAGTGGTGGCATGAAAGGTAAAATGAAAGGGATGAGATACTTCTTGGTATCAAAAGACAGTTGTAGCACTATAACAGTAAAAGAACGGAAAAGCATTATTGCTTTTAGTTATGAAAAAAATAAATGTAGCATTTATTACTATTATTACTATTTAAACTTCATACTTAAATTCTGAGTTAGCAACTTCTTTAAACAGTTATAAAGATATTGATGCAGAAAAGATTTTTTTTTGATGCAAATAAATTACTAATCCTGATGTCAATAACACAATTTTAATCCTGTTAAAGAAAGCTTTTTTGTTTCTCAAGTATGATTACAAATTCATAGCAAAGATTAATCTATTTCATTTGACAGTAGAGATTTCCCTGGCTTTAGCTAAATCCATTTTGGAAGAAGACAGGAAAAACCAGACCCTACAGCATATACAATTGTTTCAGTGTTCTTTGGTTGCCTAGCTTTTTTTATCATTATTAATAGCTTGAATATTAGTGTTCCAATTCTGATCCAGTAAGGTGTCCCAATTCAATATTACCATTAAAGTTTGGCTTTTTTCGGTTTGTTATTTTTTCCCTGCATTCATGATCAAACTTTGGACAATACGAAGTACATCACAGGCAAAAGAGGTAACTGACCAAAAAAATCCAAGTAGCCTAGATTACCACGTTAAGCTAGCTGTGATCAGCTGTATTTACACAGACATTAGAGCAAGTACATAAGGAGTCCAGTTGAGCCATATAAAACGATGGTAAGATTATATAGTGAATAAGATTAAAAAAAGAATGGTGAATAAGGTTAAAACAAAGCTCTGTAAGCAATGGATTGTCACATATAAAGACTGTACAAGAATGGGGAGAGGCAGGTTTTTTTATCACTGCATGGTATTTAGGAAACTGTTTTCTTCAAATTATTTTTCAACTGAAATTGCATATTACTTCATTGATACTTTAGCACTTTCCATGCCAGTGAAACCAGAATGTAATTTTTCCTTTTTTGAATTTAATCTAGGTGAGTTTTTGACCAAAATATTCCAATTTTCATTTCCTGTTCAGTTATTTACAGTTTACATAGACCTTCTGAAATTGTATTTTCAAGAAATGAAAACACCAATCCGTAGAAGTTTTACCCCGCTTCCAAACAAAAACCATGTGAGAACGTATTTAAGCATGGGAAGACAGATCAGGCTGTTAACAACACTAACTTCAGGCTAGTAGTGTAAGATAGCACTAAGAGTCTCAGAAAGATTTGACAGTGCCCTTCGAGAACCCAAACGTGTTAGAACTTTTCCCTTTGCTTCAACGTGAAATTTAGGAAATAGAAGAGGTCTCTGAAAAGAATAACTTTTATTGTTTATGGAAAGAGGGAATAGAGATTAAAAAAAATAATACTGTCTTTACACGAAACGCATGGAAACATTTTTAAACAAAGTGCAATGCACAATTTCTACTTAGGAATAAAGTATATATCCCAAAACTACTCCATGGAGGAAGTGCATAAGTTAGAACTTTCAAGTTAAAAAAAAAAAACAAACACCAAAAAAACAGAAAAAAAACCCAAAACATTTGATTCATATTGGAAAATACTTGAATATGAACTCCAGCAAAGCGATGTGAATAGCAGAACCATGACATCAGCAGGTACTTAAATGGAAGGACCTTGATGCCGGATAAGGAGATATTAGCTCATTATCATTAAAGATAGGGCTTTAATGAGAGCTGTGGAAAGAATGTTCCAGTTCTGTCTTTGCTCTTGAAAATTTCTGAGCATCTCTAAAATGTTCAGTTAAGAATTTACATTAGCCACACCGAAAAAGCCTACCATGCAGGGAGGGAACATTAAATGAACTGCATTATTTTAATCAATGAGATCATTAAGGGGATTTGATTATGAATTTAACTTCCTGCACGCAAGAAGACATTCTGATGCTAGACAGCTCTTAAATTGAGCAAGGGAAGATGTAACACACCTAGCAGACAAATGGACTAGCCATGTAGTGGAAAGGTTTACAAAAGGAGACCTAAACCATCCTAGATATCGACTCTCAAAGCCTTCAGACTCATAAAAGTAACAGCCCTGAGGCAGAAAAATATTTGGTGAATGTCCACAGACTTCACTGTAAAAGAGGTCAGAACACTGTCATAACATCCTTCTGGCATTAAAGTTATCTCTGGACATGTACCAAACACCATTTCTTATTTTCACTTTAAGGTAGCAAGCAATGCATTTTTGTAGGTTATTTTAAAGTACAATCAGGCTACAGTGCTATTAGCTATTTTCCTTCCCCGTATAATCAGTTTAGAAAGTGATCAGGCATTTATTTGGTCCCAGGAGCTACATTTCAGTCATCTTAAAGAGAGATGTACTAACAGGCTTATAGCGACCTCATATAAAAGCCATCCCTCCCAGTACAGTTCTCCTAACCTACCTTAATTTTACTCCCTGTGCTGACATAGTTATTCTGCATCAGCTTTTCTTGACTGAAGGGCAGCAATTTACTCCTTCAGTAGAACTATCTGCATGACACTGATTACGGAGCAGGGTGAGATCGTGTAGCAGATTTTTGCTGGAACTTACCTCCCAAAACCTAAAGATCATCAAGAGATAGAGACTTTGTCTTAACATGTTACTTCAGCCCCTCAGGTTTTTACCAAATGTACACTGCATCTCACATGTTTGAGATGGGCTCATCCATCAACTGTCCTTCAAAGCCTGAAAGGAAGTCCTCTTCTAGAAAATTAAGAGGTTATGTACATTAAAGTTTTTATTCAGTGAAGTTAACCGGGATATGTTTAAAAACCACTCTGAACATTCCAAACCGAGCTACCAGGAGAGAAGCAGTGTCCAATCCTTCCTCGCTTTCTCTTCCCTTTTTGCAAACTGTTTCATTCCAGGAATCTGTGTCCTTTCTGTTCTACTGGATCTAAGGCACATTTTCAGAGTTTTGATAGTTAAACGTGGTTTCTATTTTCAGATTCATATAAGCATCCCTTACATCTTTTTAATTTTCCTAAAGGAGGCTGGCTCTCCACATCGCCCACTCAAGTTCTGTTTTGGCTGCGTACTACTCTGCCCACCAACACTGATTAAATACCAATCACACAGAATTTGTGCGTTCTCTTACCCAGCCGTTCATACTTCAGGCAGATTTGAAAAATCGCTCTTTGCTTTTGATGGCTCCTTTTCAAGTCACACTTAAGACTATGCAAACACCAAAATTTCTCCTAGTTTTTACCACAGCAGAAAACCAGTAGATTCTGCAAAAAGACTGGCTTGATTCAGTTGTTTGACTGTTTCAGATACGGGGTGGGGGGGGGTGAGGGGGAATTACTCACCCATGCAAAATTATTTATTTATTTTAAAATTAGATCATTAGACTGTGATCACATACCATGTTATTTTAAGTAAAGACATCACTATTTTTTTCTGAAAGATATGCCTTTGCCTGATACACTGAGAATACTATTTCCAAGTATAAAGCAGATAATTTTTCTTAGATTTCAGATCTTTGAGCGCAGTGTCTAAACTCTTGTTTAGAGTTAGTATTTGTGGGCTTCCAGTTCTCCATACAACAGCAGCCTGCATTAATATTCTACTGCTGCCATAAGACTCTCCACAGCACAGGGTGTCTGCACTCTGACTCCTAATGATATAGCAAACCCTCACACAGGGATCCATTCATTGTAACGGAAGAAATATTTATCTCTATTCCAAAAAAGAAATCTTCAGTTGTAATGGAGCAAGCGGTCCCATCCATCCAAGTGGATGAATGAGAATTTCAGATCAAAAACGTGCCTAGATTGGCTTTCTGAAGCTCAGATCCAAATCAATATTTTTCAATTTCCCACTACAAAGACTAGGGTACTGTCATTTTGGCAACCATCACAGGGAATGCTTTTGTTTGTGGATTTTCTCACTTTGAAAAGATTCCTGGACAAAGGCCAAAACCCCTTGCCCACACCCCCAAACAATTCAGTGCTAACCATAGCTAAGTATAATACTTACTGGTCAGCCAAGACCATCTACAAGCTAGTTTTATCCAAAGACATAATAAAAACAGACAAGATATGATTATATTTTTCAATGTCGTTTTATTTTCTAACTCTTCTATTGCAAATGAACCTTACATGTCCCTATTTTTTTTTTCTTAAAAATCAGGTAATCTAAACTTGAAATTTATTCCGTAGTTAATCCAATTAAAACTTTCCTTATTAAGTGTCTAAGACTCCTTGAGTTCTGAAGCCTTTTAATTAATACCAAGCAAGGGCTTTGTTTACCCTTCTGGATTACAGCCTCTAGCATGTCTCTGTGCTGCCTTTGTCACTGGAAATAAAGAAAAAGTTGACGCCCTTTGTTTTGGCATTATGCCTTTCCTCTTCTCAGGAATTAAGGTCCTTTATAGTCAGTTTGCACTCGTTTTGAGAGGCGTTACAAGTTAACACTAGGTGGGAATGCTTCACAGATAAGTAAGTTCATTACCATTTATCCCTGTGAAATTCAAGTTGGTAAGCTTGTTCTTCCTTTTTGCGGGACATGGAGGGTGAAAGATGTTTTTCCTCCCTCTAATCCTCTTCTTTCTGTAATCTTTTCCTATTTAAATTTGAGAAGGATTGAAAGGTGTCTGGTTTTAATTAGATGTGCATTTGCTGATTTCCTGGGTCTTGTGTTCTACTTTCATAGCCTTGATAAACTGAATTGGTATCTACAGACCACAAATAACTGTTGGGTGATAGCATGACCATTTGTATGTGGTTTATTAGTTAATCAGTAGTGAAATAGTTCCAATTCTGTCTGTGATACTTACTAATTAGAGAGAAATAGAATCAATTGTTAAAAAGATTTTTTCAAACCATGAAAAAAAGGTTTCTCTTCTATTTTTCCTATTGTAGGAAAATTCTTGTTCACACTGTTCTTCTACAAAACACATTGCACTCGGAATCACGGAATCTTCAGAGTTGGAAGGGACCTCTAGAGATCATCTAGTCCAACTCCCCTGCTAGAGCAGGGTTGCCTAAAGCACATCCCTCAGGGCTGCATCCAGGCGGGTCTTGAAAATCTCCAGAGAAGGGGACTCCACCACCTGCCTGGGCAGCCTGTTCCAGTGCTCTGTCACCCTCACTGTAAAGAAGTTTTTCCGTGTATTTGAACGGAACTTCCTATATTCTAGCTTGTGCCCATTGCCCCTTGTCCTGTCGCTGGGAACCACTGAAAAGAGCCTGGCTCCGTCCTCCTTAAACCCACCCTTTATATACTTGTAAACATTAATCAGGTCCCCCCTCAACCTTCTCTTCTCCAGGCTAAAGAGTCCCAGCTCTTTCAGCCTTTCCTCATAAGGGAGGTGCTCCAGTCCCATAATCATCTTGGTTGCCCTACGCTGGACTCGCTCCAGTAGTTCCCTGTCCCTCTTGAACTGGGGACCCCAAAACTGGACACAGTACTCCAGTTGTGGCCTCACCAGTGCAGAGTAGAGGGGGAGAATGACCTCCCTCGACCTACTGGCCACAGTCTTCCCTATGCAGCCCAGGATGCCATTGGCCTTCTTGGCGACAAGGGCACACTGCTGGCTCATGGATAATTTGCTGTCTACCAGGACCCCCAGGTCCTTCTCCTCAGAGCTGCTTCCCAGCATGTCCGCCCCTAACATATACTGGTGTTTGGCATTCTTCCTTCCCAGGTGCAGGACCCTACACTTGCTTTTGTTGAACCTCATTAGGTTCTTCTCTGCCCAGCTCTCCAGCCTGTCCAGGTCATGCTGGATGGCAGCACGGCCCTCTGGAGTGTCGGCCACCCCTCCCAGCTTGGTATCATCAGCAAACTTGCTGAGGATACACTCGGTCCCCTCATCTAGGTCATTAATGAATATATTGAACAAAATGGTCCAAGTATTGACCCCTGAGGGACACCACTCGTTACAGGCCTCCAACTGGACTCTGTGCCGCTGATCACAACCCTCTGAGTTCTGTCACGCAGCCAGCTCTCGATCCACCTCACTGTCACCTTGTCTAGCCCACACTTCCTCAGCTTCCTAATGAGGATGTTATGGGAGACAGTGTCAAAAGCCTTGCTAAGGTCAAGGTAGACGACATCTACGGCTCTCCCCTCATGCAGCCAACCCATTATAACATCATAGAAAGCTATCAGATTGGTCAGGCATGATTTGCCCTTGGTAAATCCATGCTGACCACTTCCAATAACTTCCTGTTCCTCTATGTGTTTGGAGACGACATCCAGAATGAGTCGCTCCATTACCTTCCCAGGGACAGAGGTGAGACTAACCGGCCTGTAGTTCCCTGGGTCCTCCTTCTTGCCTTTTTTGAAGATTGGAGTGATGTCAGCCTTCCTCCAGTCCTCAGGCACCTCTCCTGTTCCCCATGACCTTGCAAAGACAATGGAGAGTGGTCTAGCGATAACATCTGCCAGCTCTCTCAGCACTCGCGGGTGCATCCCGTCAGGGCCCATGGATTTATGAATGTCCAGCTTGGCCAAGTGGTCTCTGACCCGGTCCTCCTCAACTAAGGGAAAATCTTCCTCTCTCCAGACCTTCCCCCTTGCCTCCAGGGTATGGGATGCGTGAGGGATGGCTTTATCAGTGAAGACCGAAGAAAAGAAGGCATTCAGTAACTCTGCCTTCTCTGTGTCTTCCACCACTAGGGCACCCGTCTCATTCATCAGTGGACCTATATTTTCCCTAGTTTTCCTTTTTCTGTTGATATACTGAAAGAATCTCTTCTTATTGTCTTTAACTGCAGTGGCCAAGCTGAGTTCTGATTGAGCTTTGGCCCTTCTAATCTTCCCCCTGCATAGCTTTGTTATATCTTGATAATCCTCATAAGTTGCTAAGCCCCTTTTCCAGAGAATGTAAGCCTTCCTTTTTTTCCTGAGGTCCAGCTAAAGCTCTCTATTTAGCCAGGCTGGCCTTCTTCCCCGTCGGCTCGTCTTTCGGGACATGGGGATGGCCTTCACCTGTGCTTCTAAGAGCACCTGCTTGAAGTATGACCAGCTTTCCTGGGCACCTTTGCTCCTCAAAACTGCCTCCCAAGGGATGCTCTCAACCATGCTCCTAAACAGGTTAAGGTCTGCCCTTCGGAAATCCAAGGTGGCAGTTTTGCTGGCTCCCCGCCTCCCTTCACCAAGAATTGAAAACTCTATCATTTCATGGTCACTCTGCCCAAGATGACCTCCAACCTTTACATCCCCCACAAGACCTTCTCTGTTAACAAACAGTAGGTCCAGTAGGGCACTTCCCCTAGTAGGTTCCTTCACCAGCTGTGTTAGGAAGTTGTCTTCCACACACTCCAGGAACCTCCGGGACTGTTCCCTCTCTGCTGTGTAGTACTCCCAGCGGACATCCGGGAAGTTGAAATCCCCCACAAGAACAAGGGCAGATGATCGCGAGACCTCTGCCAGCCGCTTATAGAATACTTCATCGGTTTCTACATCCTGATTAGGGGGTCTATAACAAACTCCCATCATGATATCTGCCTTGTTGGCCTTCCCCTTGATTTTTATCCATACACACTCAACATTGTGATTCACACTGTTGAGTTCTAGACATTCAAAACCGCCCCTAACATAGAGGGCCACCCCACCACCTCTCTTCCCTTGCCTATCTCTTCTGAAAAGCTGGTAGCCATCAATTACAGCACTCCACTTGTGTGTGTCTTCCCATCACATTTCCGTGATGGCAACCACATCATAGTTTCCCTGCTGCACGATGGCCTCCAGCTCGTCCTGCTTATTCCCCATGCTGCGTGCATTAGTGTAGACGCACTTCAGTTGGGTTAACTGTCCTGCCACTTTCTTGGGGGGACAGGCCCTGATTTGCACCTGATCTTTCTCGGACACTACTGTAGTTACCAAATTATCACTACTCCTTGTATCTATGCTGCCACACAATTCACTATCCCCCACCATCGCTGAGACAGGCTGCAAGACCTTGCTATCGCTTTTACCCATGAGCACTGCTATGTTGCTCCCAGGCACCACTTTTGTGATCCTGGTTTCGTCCCCATCCCCCATCAAACCTAGTTTAAAGCCTTATGGATAAGCCCTGCTAATTCTTGTCCCAGTCTCTTTCTTCCCCTTCGGGTTAGGCTTCCCCCGCCTGATGCCAGCATGCCTGGTTTCCTGTAGATCAGCCCATGTTCAAAAAAGCCAAAGTCCTGCCGGACGCACCAGTCGCGGAGCCAGGAGTTAATTTGCTGGCTCCTCCTATTTATCCCCTCGTCTACCCCTGCAAATGGTGGGATAGAGGAGAACACTATTTGTGCTCCTGATCCCTTAACCAGCCGTCCCAGGGCCCTAAAGTCATTCTTCATTGCCCTCAGACTTCTGGTACCTACTTCGTCACTGCCTACCTGAAATATCAGTAGCGGATAGTAATCTGATGACTGGACCAGGGAAGGGAGTTTCCTCCGTATGTCCTTAATTCTGGCCCCAGGGAGGCAGCTGACTTCCCTGTGGGATGGGTCCGGTCTACAGATAGGACCCTCTGTTCCTCTCAGAAGGGAGTCACCTACTACAATAACCCTTCTTCCTTTCTTTGTTGAGGACGTCCTGAGGCATGGGGGTGAGTGACGAGCACTGGGCATTTCACTGGATGGATCAGCTTCTCCATCCTCAATCGCCTGGTCCTCAATTTCCAGAGCCTCATACCTATTACGTAAGGGCAGTTGGGATGGTGAGGGGGGCCGTGAGAGGTTTCGCTTACCTCTCCGAGGAGGGATCTGACTCCACTCCCCCTTATCCCTTGAGTCCTCTCCTTCTGCCTGGTGACAGGAGGGAAGTGGGTCATCCACTTCTGATAGAGCCTCTTCCTGCTGCCTTTGCCTCAGGGTATGGCTCCACCAATCTATTTCGTTTTCACAGTTCCTAATGCTTCTTAACCTTTCTACCTCTTCCTTCAGTTCAACCACCTTCCTGAGCAGATCATTCACTTGATCGCACCGTATGCACACAGTGTCTCTGGAACCCTGTGGGAGCAGTGCCAGACTCAGGCATTCATTACAGCCCGAGACCTGCACAGCCACATGCTTGCAAAGGAGCTCAGTCTGAGTTCCCACGTTCTTCCTCGCAGAAGCTTTTGACTGTTTTGCAGCCATGTTCTTTTCTCGTGCCGGGAGATGGAGGATCTCTGCTGTTCGCTTCCCTCACACCCTGAGCTGGTGCCCTTGCACGCCGATGTTCCTCTGCTTGTGGTTGCCCAGCTTCTGCTTACCTTAGACTCAAGGCTTCCAGTGACCCACTCACAGAAAAGCTTCCTAGCTTGTGTTACAAGTTCTTGCACTACTTATACCACCGCTTTACATTTGTGAAAGACAGCGAGTCAAGCCTTGAGATGATATGAGTAAGTCTCAATTTACAACATATTTAGATTCTAAATCCAAATAATATATGATAAGTTTTCCGGAACAAGGACAACCTACTATCTTACACTGGGAAAGTGCTTTGCACAGTAGGATCTCATTCTGAGCCCTTGTAGGGCCATAGGTATCATCAAATAAACCAAAAGCAAAACGAGCCAAATACAGATCTACATGAAGCCCTTTCTCTTCAAGTGAAGTTCTGACTGCTTCCAGAAACTGGGGAGGTCCCTGTGTGTAACTCCACTAGATCAGGAAAGTTTAAGTCAGTAACAGTAAGGTTGGTTTACTTGTTTTGTTTTGGTTTTTTTTTTTCACTAAATTTGGGAACACAGGACAGATATGTAACACAAGACAGACTGGCTTTTAGCACTGGTTTCAGTTGCCTGGGGAGAATGGCAACCAAGCTATCGAGCGTGGGCTAAGTTATATTTGGCCAATAAAAAAAAATTACAGACAATAATTAATAACATGGTAAGGATGAGATGTTGATTGTGACAGACATAGCCAGAACATAGGGAAGACTAAAATGTTAGCTACAATGTCTTTTACTAAGGCGATATTAAATATGAAGAGAGATACTTACTAAACAAAGTACAAATGTACTCTGGATACAAATCACACTGGAAATAACTAAACTTTTAGTACAGTAATAAGACTACTCTACTATGACAGCCTTGAAAAAAACACTTAAGATCAGATAGATTGTAGATAACAGTAGTCATCTTTGTCGTAAGACTCCAAGTCCTCCATGAATCCAGCCCTATCTGAAGTCTCAAATGAGCTGGTAGCTTCCATTCAAGAGGCAAGAGTCCAAAATTGTCAGCTTTGCCATCATCTCATCGCTGCAGCTACCATAAGCATTTAATTCAATGTCACAAAGGTAGAGGTAAGAGTCAACAACCAGGATAGTCATCTATTTCACATCAAAACAAGGTCAAAAATAACACTAAGCTCTCAGAGCATACTCCCATTATATCTCCACGTGGGGAGAGAATTATGTGCAACATCTTGGTTCTCATGGTATGGACATTTGGTTTCATGGACCAGAAGGGCAACAGTGCACTCCACTTAGCTGGAGGAACCAAGCATCAGGGCTTACAAGACTTAAGGTTAAGATTTAGTATTCTGTGAGATTTAAAACAGCACACATCATCAGAGCTAGCAATTCCTTTCAATGAACATGGAATATCAACTTTTTGCAGACCATATAAAAAACTAATGAATAGGATTAGTTTGAAACTCCTATAGATGGCTGTATAAAAACTATATAAATGCTGGAAAATTGAGTATGGAAGGCACGATGTAATTCTGCAATGTCAGATTTGATTAACGTCAACACATAAGAGGAAAAGAAAATTATATTCTGCTTCTACATACAATGAAAAATTGCAGAATAATAAAAGGCCGCAATTATAGTTTCTAATGGCAATCATCCCATGGAGCAGCTATCTGACTCCATAAAACAAATTCTATGAATTCCTATCCCCCATATTATAACCTGTTTTCTACGACTAGGCAGAGAAACCTCATGCATATTGCACATACATAAACACACAAAGTGTTAGCAAAGTATTTCAAGTAAATCAGAAATGACCTTGCTGTCATTTGAAAAAATACTGGTAAATAAAATGCACATTTACATTCCCGGCCTTGACTATCAAGATTATCCTTATAATTCATTCCTCCTCTGGCAGGAAACATCTCCTGATACCCTTTCTTAAAGGCAGGCTTTCTTATGCTAGTCCTTCTGTAAAGTCAAATTGATAGCTGTGCATTTAGACTTTAATTGTTTAGAATACTTCTAAATTCATGGATGTGTTTTATGTTAGCATTAGAAATCTATTATTTATTAGCACAAAGCAGACTGTGTATAGAGCTGAAGGTTAAAGATGATCATCACAAACAAGAAAACAAAAAAGAGAAACAGTTAAATCAGAACAACAGACAACATGAATATTTATGAGAAAAACACTTTGCCAAAAGGTGATAATTTCCTTTGATTTAATTAAAGGGTAGGGAGGAAAACTGACATTTAACGGACATAACAAACTGTGGAGATATGAAAAAGCTTGAAGTATGTTTTCTCATGAGAGAAAATACTTGGTATAAATATATCTCATAGCATAATGCTCTAATCAAGCCATGGAGTTGGCAACAAGAGTTGTCATAAACAAACCTGGGAAAAGAGCTATTCTTCCAGACCGTGAAAGAAGATTTAGTCTCTAATTCAATTTAAGATTTTGCTTTACTGGAGTGGACACATACACAGTAAGAAAGACCATTTAAGAACTCACTCTGTCAAAGGAAACACCAGCTTAATCCATTCTTCTCCCTACTTGAAAACAGTAATACACTCACGGTAAAATAATCTTGGCCCTTTCTCCTTTTACCTGGAGATTGGAAAAGATACACAAAGTACTGGCAGTAAAGTCTGCAAATGGACTTTCCTCCTCCAAAAAGTAAAGTAAATGCTCATTCTCCTCTCTCTCCCCGTCCCCCTTTTTTCCTTCTCCATTTCAATACTTTTTCCAGGACTGAAGATGGAAGTGTTGCAATCTGAGAAAGACAATCTTTCATTTTTCTTGGTGAAAGAAAACTAGAAAGTACTATAAATCTTTTGAGAATGTATTTTCTTGGCATTTTTATACTCTACTGCCAAAAAAGCTGGAACAACCACTTAAGCATTTCAATGCTTCTCCCAGCGTAGCTTCTGAGCTTGAATTACCCATTCTTTGAAGGGAAATATTATCTCAGAGACTTCAGAACAAGCTAATGTGAATTGAGATGTTGCTGAAACTGTAATCCAGCAAACAACTGGGCACTAGCTGGGGACCTCTAGCCATTATGACCAATCAAAGATTTACCCACTAAACTTGGGAAGAGTTCAAACCTGGAGCTGGGACTTAATACGCGAACCAGAAGAGAGAATCCAGCTCCCTTGTCCATGCCTTTATTTATGCTCGAACTCTATGATGAATACAAAGCAGCAAAAGCTGATCTGACACAAGAAAGCAAATGGGTATTTGCCCTTGTTTTGCCCTTTAACAAAACTGAAAAGCAGATCAGTTTAATAAGGAAGTGACATTTTATCTAGCCTGGTTTTAGACTCAACAGATATTCAGATATAGCCTCATTTTGTTTTCTTTAAATATAATTAATCTATTACAGTTTAATAAGGCATATAAATTAATATTAATGATATTAATCTAACTCACAAATTAAGTTACTACGCAATAATTTTCTCAATAAAGCACCATTACATGAAAAAATGTAAAATATCCAAGAGATTTATGTTAAATCAACTATTCCCTAACCTATTTCAGGGTGTGGAAGTAAATTAAAGTCAACAATTCTTTCTAACCACATATTTGTTACTATGAAAGGCATTTTTAAAGTACGCTTAACTGCCTGCAGTAGGGAAGGGGGAGGGAAAAGGTGTTTACATTCGTGTGTTCATGTCTTCATATGTGCATGTACAATTTGATGATATGTTAACTACATGCAGTGAGGTTTCTTTAGATACACTAAAGTAGACGAATAAAAATGGTGCTTAAAAATGTAAAATTATACAAGACAAAACCAGAAGTCAGCTGCAGAATATACCTAAACAGCAGAGGCTACTTACACAAATCACTATAAAATGTAGAGCAGGCAGCAAGCAGTGACTACTGGAAAGGGATTGTGGGGAGGGGATGGAAGAGCGAAAGGAGGCAGGGACCAGGTTTCCACTAAAAAGGATAAAGATAACAAAGGGAAGGACACAGAAAAGAAAAAAAAAAAAAAGAAAAAAGGAGAAACTGTATTAAGGTCCAATGTGACAAAACATGAAAAGTCACTGGAACGACTCATGCAGACCACTTGATCCACTTTTAGTCCATTTCATTCCAGTGGATTGTTCGAAAACAACCCAAGAAGAGTGGGGAAGCAAGGGCAAGCGAGAGAGTGCTTCTGAGATTGGTTGTTCGAAGTCTGTTTGACAGAATTGTTTTAGAGCAAAACATTAAAATTTGCTTGCCTTAAAAGCTTTCCAGACCTGGCTGCACTTTGGAAGATTTGAAAGGATGAGTTACTGAAGTGCTATTTTCATTTTCTGGCAGTCCAGGAGTTATACAAGTTCTGTTCTGGAGGTATTATATTTGGCACAAGATAGAAAAATTGCTTTTTACAAACCCGTGTTGAGGTTCCAGGAAGTAGCGTCTATAAGAGCAAGGTATATTACTAGTAGTACCACTTTTAAGAGCTTTTATCAAATGAACAACTCTCTGACGTTTAGCTTCCCCTGCCACCAGTTGTACAAGAGAGCTAGGCTCCAGCTCAGCACTGCATTCATGCGTTCCAATTAACATTCACATGATCTCATTTTCTTGAGGGCTATGCTTTTCTTCATAAATTTGTGAAGCCACCAAACACAATTTAAACCAGAATGAGTCTCTCAAAAACATCTCACCTAGAAGACCTTCTAAAGATTACTACAAAATATCAAAAGATATGTAAATGGGGCACTTGGTTAAAAAAAAAAAAAAGGTAACAGAAGAATTATGTAATTCACCATTTTAATCTTTTCATCTCTTGTCACAAAAAGACATCCATTCACTTTACATAAATAAATATTGACTCAGTGTGGACTATATTATTTCTGGTTCTAATTTAATGGAGATCAATTTTATTACCTATGCCTAAACAAATGAAATGCTTGAGGAGGAATTTCATCTATAAACACTTGAAACAGTATTTTCACTTGTCTAAATTTTTCTCCTCATACTCCAGAATAAGGACCTAGTCATTAAAATAGCAGTATTGTTTAAAAAAAAAAAACAAACAACAAACCACACCGGACAAAAATACATAAACAAACCTAACCTGTTTTTTTCTGTTTGGTTATTCTCCATCCTGATTCTTGACCACTATATAACACTTTTTCAAGATTACATTCTGTTAGGAAAGTCAATTTAACTTATCTTTCTAACGTCATAGGAGGGATATGAAGATTCATTAACAAAAAAGCTCACAAGGCTGCGGGGATTTTTTTTCTTACAGCCAGAAAAAAAAAAAGTGACAAATCCTAAAGTAACTTAAGCCACACTTAATTCAGTAGATTCTGTTAAAAACCAAAACAAAACAGAAAACAAAACCCAAACAAACAAACAGGTTTTCCTTCTACTATCCCTCTGAGTCAGGTAAAGATATGCTTCTTCAATGAAGTAATTTTATGTTTAAGTATCATCACAAATGTTGTAACAGATAAATGACTCATCCTTTTGTTCATGAAAAATGATCCTTACTTAAAAAGAAAAATCTAACGTTTTGGAAATTCCCTAACAATGTAATTTTAATTAAGAGAAAAGTTTTTCATCATTTTTCTTGCCAAGTTAATGTCATTCTTCTACACTGCCAAAGCCACAAAAATGCAGTGGTTCATGGTTTTTATTCTATAGATCTCTGTGCTGAAGCTATCGAGTCTGATTCACTATCTTCCAAGTTCATATGTTCAAGTCAGATGAATTTTCCATCTGTTTGACTCTAAGGGAAAGCGTAGCACAGAGTGCCTTCCTTTTCTGATGTGCTTTTCCAGCTGTGAAGTTATTACCAACTCAAAAGGGATACATTTCCATTACAGTGATTTGAAGTTTTATTCCAGAAGCCCCATTATGCCGAAGTTCTAAATAAAAGTAATTCCTATTTATATGGTATTCTATGTGGTACCTTTCCTTTCCATTTATAGGGAGTCTAAATTCTACATAGCAACATGCAACCAAAATTCATGCTATTACACACACACAAAACCTCCAACCAAACAAAACCACCACCAAAACAAAACCCCCAAATCAAGACACAAGCCTGTATTATATAATTCACCTTATTCCAATTCACTAACCCACTGCTCAGATTAGAGAGCAGGTACTAAATTTCTCACCTTTGAATTGCTAGGATGGCCTTCTGAGTCTCACGACCATGCTTACTCACGACCAATGAATTAGTTCTCATCTTCTCCTGACGCCAAGTCACCAATTCAAGCACGAAACACAGTCATAGCTTTAATAACCATCACCAGTCAACTTCTTTCATGTCTGATCATATGAAACAGGAAGAACTTTCCCTAATGACCATAGGATACAATAAGGTCTTTAGTCTCTCTGGTCCTCCCACAGCAAGCCAGTGTGATATAGCTGATAACAGCAGACAAAGTCACAACTCCATAGTTACAACTCCTCTCCTGCTCCTACATTTGGGTGATAATCTGTCCAACCTGGTAATTATCCCCAGAGGCTACTTGAATTCATCCCTTGGTACAATAGAGAACTCCAGTTTAAGACCTGAGTTTGGGGGTATTTCTGCTTTAGGGGTTTATTCTGTTATTTGAAGGGGGAAAAAATGGAAGAGGAATTTGAGAAAACTTAAAAGATACAGAACTAGATCCACATTAGGATGGACACTAGAAAGAAGGATCAATAGAAAAGTGTTACCTAAATTAAAGAAAAATACTAACACCAAGTGAAATATTTCACGTGATTCTAGAGAAAAACTGGTTTGTTTTTCCTGCTTTCAGTGTAGTTGTATTCTTCTCCAGATTCCTCATCCTCTCATTTTACCTTTGTCATCAGTTTAGGCACAATAACTACAATAGTGAGAACAGACTCAGTGAAGTCAATGAGGCAGACCTTGAATTTGATACAGAAAAACACCAACGGCATTAATTCTTGGCCTAGATTTTGGTTTTTTTCCACTTTAGACACATTGTCCCAGCTATGAGAGCTGGAGGGAGGGTTTGTAACTATTGCACACTCATTGTAACTGGTTTTGTTGCTGTTTCTTTTTTACTACTATTAAAGTATATGTGAGCAATCAAAACCATTTGGTTTCTATCGCAAGTCTCCCAGTATGTAACCTTGTGCTTTTCTGACTTACAGGATTGTGTATCAGAAGGGATTGGAAGAAATACAAAAAACCTTTATTTACTGAAATGGATTGTAGCCTGCTTGTATTTTATATGATATTGCTGATATTTCCTTCTTTATCATCTTCTGCATTTTGGCAGGCAAGCAACCAAGAGAACTTGACTAGAACAACTTCGAGCTTAGTAGGTAGGCTACGTGGCCCAAGATAGGAAGTCTTATGTCCTCATCCCTCCCCATTTATCTTCTTTTTCCCCTCACAGCTTAGAGCAACATTTTTCAAACAGTGCACAGCTGAGGCAGAAGGTAGAAGCTGTGTGCTTGAATACCCTGCGGCTGATAAAGGTACCACATTTTGTGTCTTTAGGTCTACAAACAAAATTTCTAGCCATTTGAGGCATGAGCAACACACCTACCTCTCAGAAAGGATCACCAATTTAAAAGGTTTAATTAACACTCCTGGCCAAAAAATATAAAGAACATGTGGTGTATTTCTTCCCACATTAAACACACAGATACATCATTCTCTTCATCAACTCCCAGCTATATCACAAGAGTGAAGAGGAGGCAGAAGAATCTCTTATTCCTACTTTTTTTTTTTCTTTCCCGCCCTAATTCTCAACATTCCTTGTGCTACTTCCTCCTCCCGTTCCTTTTCCATCGTTCGTCCCAGAGCCACTGAAGAGGCAACATTAACATTTAGCGCTGCTAAGAAGCCTTCAAATTCATAGTTTAGCAAAGCTCGTGCAGAGTGGCAAAAAACTCACACTCCTAAATATCTGTATCAAGCCACTAACAAAGTCAGGTAGTTAACGAGTTTACCTCAATTTCATTTGAGGTTTGGACTACACAGTTTGGACTATTATTTCTGCAACCACTGGCCTGGAAGGTTTTGTTTTCCCCAGCAAAGCTGAAACTCTGGAGACATGAGTTTGTCATACAAATTGTCCCACCTTGAAGATAAAGGCACCATGGCCTTTCATACCCCTTACAAAAACACCATACATTTTCTTCCCTGGCATACACATTCTTCCCAGGCAAACCTTACTGACTGTTAAATCAACCCATGCAGTAACCCATATTTATTTACCTATCTATCACATTTTGCAATTTAGCCCCTTGACGAGTGGTACTCACTAGAGTGAAGCATCAGTATCTAGAGGTTGATAGAGCATGACTTCGGAACCAGTTGGGGAATCCCCAAATCACTGCTCACTAACCAACACGCTTTCTTTTACCGCTCATTTCCTTTTATTTCTCCTACCCTTCTTCCTTTTTACAGCTACATTTGGCTCTTGCCTGCCAAGCTGCAGACCCAATAGTCTGCAGCAATGCATCTCTGTTTCTCATCTACAGAAGACAAAACAGACCAAGCTTCCTGCCCCACACCCCAACAACCTCAGCCCACCGCCCAAGCAGCCTCTCCCAGCATCGAAGAGGCAGGAAGAACATGCAACAGAGGGCTTTCTTGCACTTAATACACTTACATAGGCATGGGATTTGAGGTTGAAACATTTAAAGACTCACGTGAGACTTTGGTCCAAATTTATACCAGCAGAGTGGGGTCTAACAAAGGCATTGATGGCCTTTCTACCTTCAAAGTTAAAAACATTCCCTCAAAAATACCAAGCAAGAACATCATCAAACTTTCACTTTCATTTCTCTTTCCAGAGTGAGAGGATCCTGAGTTCCTCCTTAGGAGTCAGAGCAGCATGCCACAGCAGCAAACATCTCCAGCCCCATACAAGGAAAAAAACCCAGAAACCTTCAGCCACCCTGGCCTCAAGCTCCACATACCCAAGTTCCTCTTGCTCTCTAATCTTCTGACTGCAGTACAGGATACCACCGTCAGATTTCTATTTTTTTCCTCAGAGAGAAACTCAAGGACACATTAACCTTCCCTCTATTTTTACTACCCTGCTTAAGTGAGGGACATGTCCTCTCCAGGTGTGCCTGTTAGCAATCACGGTGCTAGCAGAAGCAGTGATGAAAGCCACTTGAGCACACTGGCTCTGAGACCTCCTCCACCTTTGCAGGGGCTGCACCTCTTTCTCCCTTGCATGTTGTTACTTGAAAATTATCTAGAAGACAAAAAATGCATAAATCATGCTGAGGACCACATGAAATGGGAGGAACATGGAAATCCAGAAACTAAGAATTTGTATGCGTGGCCATAAAACTGAAAGGCAAAAACATGCTTTACAACCTGCTTCACACCTTCAGAGTGGCTATTTAGCTAAGAGAAAAAAAAAAACTGGTTTCTCAGAGATCAAGCTCACCTCAGCTCTGTCTGCTATTGTAAACATAGCAATGTTCCAAAAGAAAACACGAAATTTCAGTTTCATTTACTGGTTTTCCAAGTCCTTTGCAAGTAAACTTTAAGAATAAGTTATTAATTTCATTCTTCTGTATCTCCTACTAAGAAAGGAACAAAATAAATCTGCTTGTCTCCTGTTCCTTTTGGAATACAGGCATGTATTATCTTACAAGAACCAGTTAAAAAATAGGAAGAAGGATGTCTCCTCCCTTGTCTGTTCTAAACTAACTCCTTTTCTTCCACTCTGAATTCCTGCAAAAGGCCAGCATGAGTTTTCATCACTTTTAATGCAACTACACTGTGTTGCGGCGTATTTAATTTAATTATTTATTGCAGCCATTGAGTATTTGTGTCCTTGTGGGAAGGCTGAGGGCAAGAAGACTTCTCTTGTCTTGTAGCTGAATGCAGCCAACATTTCAACTAGTTTAATGATCTCAATTGAAAAAAAAAAAAGCTGGCACTGCAAAAGTTTTCCACACAGCACAAGATTGACCCAGTACAATTAGCTTTTTGTATTCCAGTGATAGTTGTATTTATAATGCCTATAAAATACATTTTTTTAAAAAAGTTCGTATGAAAACAGGACAAGGGAATCACTTCTTATTTCAGAAAAAAGCGCTCTAAGTCAAACTCCAGAACTTGTCATGTTTCAGTGAAGAAGAGTGACACGGCACTCTATTCCCAGCACACCTGCTATCAAGATTACACATACCATATCCAGAACGTAGCTGGCATGTAGCATGCTGTGCGGATAACAGCATGAGTTGTATTTGTAATTAATGATGGAAATGCATGATGGTCAAGAATAATGGTCTGTGTTTTGCCTCATGCTGACAGAAAAGGTATGTGGTACTCTCGCTACTTACCGAAAAACGCATCTCACTTGTTCATTCATCTACAAAATCGGAAAGATATTTTTAAAGGTATTTTTAAAAATCTGTAAAAATATACTTAAATGTTCTGAGAAAAAACAATACTCAAAGCTTGCTTCCATAATTCTGAAGCCATGCTCTTCCATCTGTGTAAGCATATGGTTGTTAGACCTCTTTTATAATCCTCAGTGGAATCCAGTTAATCAAGGACAGGTCAACACCTGGGACACACATCATCGTGCTTTAAAGTATCTAAGATAGAGAAGAAACTGAAACCCATGTACACTGAAGTATAACTAGACCTTGATCCCAAGACACCAAGGCTATTCATGCTTTTCACATTTATAACATGAGCAATCTTAGTCATTAATTTGTAAAATCAGCAAAAACATTTTCAAATGACCACACTGATTTTTTTTCTGGATTTTACACTTAGTCCAAAAGACCTTCGTACAAAATTTAGAGATCCCTTCCAATCTAAGAGAAGACTAGGTTTGGAAAAGTAGTTTGTGAAATGCACATATGATTAAACTGTGAAAATCAGTTAATTTGGTTACTGGATTTTCTTTATGTGCACCTTTTGCCCAGGAGCAACCACTGAAATGGAGTTCATTATTAAAATAGTGACAGATCTAGGTCAGAAATGCAGAGAAGGCAGTTTTCTAAGAGGACACAGGAACTCACATAACGATATATCAATTAGAATTATTAAAACTGTCCCTTGGCACACCACATATTGCTTTAGGGCTTTCAGAAAAATTTGTTGCTGCTTGGGGCAGCTTGGAGGCACTTTACAACTCAGGCTGCTAAAGTAACTGCCCAGAAGACACCTTGTAAGACAGCTGTTCCATCGCCTAAAACCAGTATTAATGCAGAAGGAAAGGGAATGAAGATAGAAATTTATTAATTTTCCTTTACACACTTTTCTGAGTATAGTGAAGAATTAGCCCCCAATATTCTGAATGATGAGACAGTAACTGGCATAAAGGCATATTTTCAGTTGATGGAAAACTTTACATCTACAATGTCAAATTCTAAGAACTATCATTCAGGGACAAAATTCAAAGCCCCTGACACTTCCATTTCATGAGCATGTTAAGTGGAAGAAGAAAGATCCAGGCAACTACAGGCAGGTCAGCCTCTCCTCAATCCCTGAGAAGGTGATGGAACAACTAATCCTCCCAGAAAGCATTTCCAAACACAGGAAGGACAAGGAGGTGATTGGGAGTAGTCAGCATGGATTTACAAAGGGATTGACTTAGAGGTGGCAGCAGAAGACTTCCATGTGTTCGGGGCTCCTCAGGATTTTAAAAAACAAACTTAAAATTTCTTTCTGTGAAAGGTATTGATGTTTACGTATACAAACACACGAAACTGTGAGAACTTGCAGCACTGAATTCTCACAGCCTATTACCAACTTGCACCCTCTGTTAAAGCACTTTAAAATAGGGAAATTTCAAATACCAGACAGACTAATATTATTCTTAACAACCAAAAGGGGGTCTGTAAAAGACAAGCATATTTTCTCCCAGTGCTTTTAAAAGTTGTCCAAAAGCACCACATGAGAAAATCAATGTCATTTCTCTTTGAAGAAAAATAAATTACTGCACAAACCCCAAAATGAATGACGTAGATTTTAATTAATAAAAATAAACATAAGAGCATAATAGCCATGGGACAACCTCTCTGTTCAGTCAATGTTTTTCTACTGCAAACAGCATAACCAGAAGCTTTTGAGTTCAATGCAGGGTACTCTGCTAGAAACTTGAGGAAAACATAAAAATAACAGTGCTGATGCCTCCAATGTCCAATCATTTGACTGTTATTTTCTCTGTTAATGGTGAAAAACATTTTTTTCCATGTTTATCAGGTACTACAGCATCCCCTCAATTCAGTGTAATAATACAGACCAAGGATACTACACACATTCATCAAAGTAAACACAGGTGACCTAAGTATGTAAGGCCATCCGCCTGCTGCAAGTTTCCACCCTGCTGTGGCCAAGACGGCCACCTGACAGTAAATCTTTAGCACATTACTTATTCCTAGTATTGACAAGACATTTCCTGCTGAGAGTAGCTGAATGTTTGTGCATTAGTACGCTCTGTCCCTTATCATCGCAACTGGATTTCCAAGTCAAGTCCTTTACACGGGTAAAGGCAAATGTTGCAAACTGAGCAAATGGGGAATGAAGTCTTTTTCTGATGGAGCTCTCCAAAGATAAACACACTCACAGGCAACGACAGAAATGTTTTTCTTCTCAAAGAAATAACAACAAGAAGTCAAGATGTTTTCTACCAGCTTGTGAATATAAGTCATGAAAGCAACGTATTTGGCCAGATCTGGGCAAAATTTCTCTCTGAATTGTGAGATTTCTCCAGGAGCCCGCCACATGTTGACAGCACTCCTACTTCCTCTGCTCACACTGAGAAAAGCTGATGTCTCCCATGAGCCTCAAAGGTTGTCGCAGATTTCTGGTGTAACTTGCAGTTAAGGATTTGGACATTGTCAGCACTACTCTCTCAGGACATTATGAATTGAAAGTAGAAACTATAGTATCTTTTTCCCCCCATCAAATGGATTCTACGTGTATCATCGTCTGGGTGACTCCAGACAGTTCACAGAACTGTTTATAAAAGTCCCAGCTGAAAACCCAGTGGATAAAAAAGGCTAAAAGACCCACATCTGGGGAAAGGCATGAATAAGCAAAAAGTTCCAAAAAAGAGCAAGAGCAAAATTGTAATGTAGGATATTGGGCAGTTAGAAGATAACAGTTTGAAAGACAGGAGGCATAAAATACATTTATATAGAGTTAATTGGGTGCCTTCCTTCCTTTATGTTTTCATCTCTAGTCCCTTTCATATAAAATTTGGTTTACCTGTACCAATACTTGAAATTCTATGGGCCAGTTTCTCAAAGTTTCTTTTCCATCAATGCGTCATCACCATAGTTAAATCCACTAACATGCAAAACCCCATTTTCTCCTTCAGAGAAACATCCAGAGCTTCAGTGAAGTTCCTATCTACTCCCCAGACTGCCAGCTTACCACGAGAAGCAGATTCTTGTCAACCTGCAGGTCCTGACAGAAAATTTTTATGAATAAAACAGAAACGGCATTTTTTATTAATAAAACAGAAAAGGTGAAGGTGATCACCTTTTACATCCCTGGTAGTCTCTCAGTCACACTTAAAAGATGAAGTTTCTAACCTCAGCCCTCATGCTGAGAAGATGGCTCCTCTGCTCTATGCTTTACTGCAGGAAATGTAAATATTTGACCATTGTTGCACCACAAAGACAATCTGTCTCCCTCCTTCTGCTCTGTTTATTCTGTAGTATGTTACTGTACTAGTAATGCTGTTATTCACTCCCCCATTTATCCTCCAAAGCCACTAGCAAGGTTTAATTACTAAGGATGAATTACACTGAGATTCAGAAGTATGTAAACCACACAGTTTATAGTCTAGAAGCAGGCTAGAGAAAATATTACTGAGAGAAATTAAATTTCACTGAAACAGGTCAGGTATCAGAGGTATCAGCTGGTTCTTTAAACAAGGAACTTGCCAATCCTAATGAGTGACAGTGTTATTATTAATTTTGATGGATGTATACCTACTGTGTACTGCTACATTTTCCTTCTATTCATTCATTTTTTAACTTTAATTCTGGTCCACCACAAGGACAGTGCCCTCAGGCACAGCACACATAAAGGCTGACACCAAACACTATGCATCTAAATTTTTCTCATTGAATTGGAGTCCCTAAGGCCGTTAAGTCCATAGTCGGTACTGTCCTCTACATACAGGTCTCCCTGCTGTCCCGCCAGTCTGGTTTACACGTCGTGATCTTGGAAGATCTGTCAGTCAGGTGAAACAGCAAATCTCCTTTGTGCTTATTTTATGCAACTTCGCTGCCACTCACATGTTCCAATCTATTTACTATTTGTGAATTTAAAGAATCTAGTGATTGCTGAAAGGAATGAAACTACGACACAACACTCTGCAAGACTACATTGGGTGGCAATGTTGACAAATGCTCTGATTGTTCAAAAATGAGTTAAAATATATATTTCCAATACAGCTGAATTTAACGCATACTGTAAATGTTCCTCCAGCTTCAATGTATTTTATAATGTCTGCTGAGTACTTCCCAGATGTGTCCTTGAAGCTCAGATTTTCACGATCGTCTTAATTCTGCTTAAGGACGGACTGAATCAGGGCTATATTAAGAATGGGCACCATCAGTGCCAAACAGTCAAAAGAGCCAAACAGTCCCAAAAGAAGTAAAAGGTTTCAGAATACCAATAGCAATTGTTGCGCTATCAGATAATTTGGAAAAGGGACGACTGGTTTTGCTGGGGCTGGAAACACTTGTGTCCTTTTTCTTTCTAACTTCACGCTCCATAGCAGAACCACACTGGTGAATTCCAGTGAATTTTACCTGTGACAAAAACCACACAGCAAAGCTGATCTCCTTATCTTAGCCAATGAAGATAACGGGACCCCAGTCCTCTCCTGGCACCTGAGGATTCCCAGCACACCTATGCACAGATCTCTTTACCATTTTGCTGGAGGGAGAAGTGTGCCCGGAGAGAAGGCAGAGAAGACAGGCTGCCTGCTTCCTGCTGCACCACCTTGGAAGAGGTCAAATCCCAGAGGACTGAGCTTAGGACTGTGCTCGCAGGGGCTGCAACAACCGTGCCCCCCTGTTGTGGAATCTCAGGCACATTTGGAATAGCAAGAGGACCGTCGTATGAAATTACTGCTCACCCGTGAGCTGCAGGATGCTGTCCTAATGAATCATTATTTATTAATTTTATAGCACAATACAAAAAGCCCTCAGCTTCCTTCCCTCACAAATCAATAGCATAAATATGCAGTGTTTACTGGCAGGAGCTGATCCCTATTGAATTCATGATCAGCATGAGAAAAAGCAACAAGCAGTGTTTTTGTGTTATACCAAAAAAGTCCCCAGCAGGAAGGATAAAGAGGGCAAAGATATCAATTCTGGTGAAAGAATGTAGATGACATTAAAACTCCATATAACTTTAATTAACTACACGCCTTTTAAAAATAAAATTCATATATATCGATTTCCTCTCTTTGAGGTGGATGCTATACAAACAAGATAGCACAAAAAGGCAGGGATGACGGCCCATTACACACATAGAAAGAAAAAAAATGTGTAACTCAACTGTGACTCATTACAATACTGGTTTGGCATTGACACTGAAGACATCTTACTTCTGTTTTGTCGCTAATCTGCAGAATGTTCAGTGATTTTCCAAGCAACACTGGGATTTAGTCATTTTTATGAGCAGAAAACATCAAGGCATAAGATAGAATTTCAAAAGAACTAAAAGAAACATTTTAGTAAGAAGAAAAAATGAACAAATACACCATAGAAGTCACAAACAACTTGACAACTCAGTTTTCCTTACATTTAGAAATGTTCGGGTTTTTTTATATTTCTGTTAAAAGCTGAGCCTTCTTAGTGCATATGTGCACCAGTAACCTAGAAAATCTACACTGAAAAAGCAAGGCTTCAAGCATAAAAAAACCAATCCAAAAATTCAGCAGTATTCTCCTGGTGAACTTTTCAGATTGTTGCGTTTATGTGCTCATCGTAGCCATTCCTCCTAACACCTTGGTTCCTAATGTTTCACTGTGAATAGAATCCCAAAGAGACTTTATACTCTAATTTTGACTTAACATCCCAATTTAAAATCCCAATAAAAAATTAAAATAGAAAACTACCATTTTCCTGCACTTGTTTGCATTCTCTATTGGAATTTGTTTACATCTTTTCTTAGCTACAAATTTTCTCTGACACAGACTTCAGGCGACATTAAAGGAGATAAGCATGAAGTAGTTGAACTATGAACTTAACTTACCATAAATCAAAATCTCTGACTGTGCTTCTTTGCTTTAGTGGCAAAGGCAGTTCTATCCATGAAAGAAATTCTGGGAAGGACCTTAAAGAATCAGACACAAGTTTAAGACACATTGACAGACTTCATACGCAATCGGGAAATCCCATTGATTACAACCAGGCATTACTCCCATTGCGTAGAGGTCAGCACCTGTGTAGGACTTTGCCAGCTGGGGACTTCGTAGTTCTCAATGTTAAGATAATTATTAATACTGACTAGGTTTCGATCTAGTCATTAATCCATGTGCAAACTGAGGTGTTTCTCTCCCAGATCATGAGTTTATATTTAGAAATATTTGATGAACTTAACAAATGACTAATCGATCCACTGAACACAAATATTTATCTTCAAGGATTTAGTCTTCAAGCCAAGTTTGGAATTTGTGATTGGGCCCATCTCCAAACGAGTACAGCTCCGGAATTAGGATATCTGTTCCCAGAAATCTAGCTAAGTGCCCCGATCAAAACTTGTAAGCATTGTCTCTGCTCCATGATAAGAGGAATGCGAGTATTCTAGAAAAGATACTGTTCAGAGATTGACTGCACTTGCAGTATATTTATAAAGCTTACAAATACACATTGAGGATCTTTTCCAAGGTACATTGAACTATTAGTTCTACAAATAATGTCAGTTTGTATGACCTGCATTTGGATTGCATGACCTCATTTCTATATACTTCCCTTCTCTAAGTTTACCTGCTGCTACAGAATAGAAAATACTGTCCCACCACCAGTCCAGTAACAATTATGATTAATGTAATTAAAATGGGAATTATCCCACCAACTTCAGAAGTCATTTGCTTTATTTTCATCTGTTGGTATATTTCCATGATTTATTTTAACTTCCACTGTAATAATTATTTTATTATGTCATATTAATTTGCTTTCGATAAATTAAATTCAATACACCAAGGGACCTCAAAGCAAATTAGCTCTTAGCTGCATCAGGCTTTAAAAATACAAAACAAGATATAGTTTTTCCCTTGGTGGCTTCCATAAATATACATTAGACATACTGTGAAAGGGCTGAAGCTTAGCAGCTTCAAAGTTAGTTTTCTGTAACCAGAAATCTTGTACCACAACTATCTATCTATCTGGTTTGCTTTATTTACTGGTTCCGCCCCTCCCCTCTCCCAAAGATATTTCAAAGACTTGGCTCTAAAATCTTTCAGGAATAAGAAACTTTGAATCCAATCTGCAATTATGTACCATGTAAATTCTATTAGTATGTCTGGTATGTTTTCAGATTCCGTGAATGATTATTACATAACCTTTTCTCCTAATTGTGTTTTTCCTTATCTTTTTAATTTACATGTAGACTCCATAAAGATTTCAAGATTCAAATTCAAGCAGGTAATAAAAAAGAACTCCAAAAGTGACGTTCCCACTAAAACAAAATATCAGAGGCAGCAAACACATATAAAATGACTTTTCCTTCCCTGTTCCTCAAGCCTGTGCTTAAAATACATATATGTTATTTACAGCAAGGCAAAGCATGTGGCTTTTCCTTCACAAGGGAGAGTCCTAATGACCAAGTTACTTAGGATTTTGTTTGCTCGCTCTTTCTCTGGCACCATCAGTCTCAGATTGTTGGCTGCCTAATGCCACAGTGCAGTTCAAGTCATAGACCACACAAGCCTCAGACTCACATGCAAAATAGGGTAGGCACTGAAAGCCTTTTCTTTAGAGTTGTGAGTCACATTTTTAAACAACCTCAGATTCAGAAAGGAAGAAGAAACAAAAAAAAAGGAAAGGAAAAAGAAAATAGAAAAAAAAAGATTTTCCATTTCCTAGGCAAGTCTGTTAGCCGGTATATTAACAAGAGTTATCTACTACTCCCCTTCCAGTGCTAAAAGAAAAACCGAATCTCTGTTCACCTTAAAGGGAGGGTTTAATGGTCATCCTGACGTGGGGCGGCGAAAGTCATGAACGTAAAGGAGAGGCACAACTTCAGGCACGCCTCTTCCTTCAGCATTTCCAATTCTCCTGCTTTTCGGGCTGGTCTACATTTGCATTTCAGTTCAGATCAGATGTTGCTTTTAAAGTGAACCCCACTTACACTGCGGCATGGTCTTGCAGCACACAAACTTCCTCTCAGATTGAGCTACAGTGAAAGATGTCCCAATAATGATCAGCTGGTCCATGAAGTCAGTCTAGAGCCATTCCAAAACAGTGAGAGTGCTGAGCCCAAGGACTCAGCATCAGCTGTTTTGCTTCCTGGTCCCATCCATCTTGGCCAGCCCTACCTGCCAATGTAGGCATTGGCTGAGATATCCCCTTGGCTCTTTGATCCTCACTTGTTATTCACGTGCCCCTTCAGACCACCAGTGCCCCAAGGATCAAACATGTCAAAGTATCAGCTGTACAATATTATACACATCAGAAACAATCCACTGCTCACTTATACAAAGTTATACATTCGTATAAAACTGGTGTAAACTAGAGCTGATTTTTAGGATTGCTCTCAGTAGAAATTCTATTACCAAGATGAAATATTATCATACCACTTTAGCTTTCTGTACCTAAGTTAATCACATATAATTTAACTATCCGTTATGCACTTCTGTCTTTCAATTAATGTTTGCAACGTGCCTTAAAATTTTCCAATAAAGGTGCTGTTAAATTGTTATTACTATTTGATATTGAATTGAATAACTTCATCTGTTTGACATACTGTGAGTTCATCTCCTTTTCTTCCTTATGGCTCCTCAACTCATAGTAAAAACGCATTACACTGCTATAGTCCGAAGAGGAAAGCAAGTGATGCTGGTGTTCACAAGTCCTGTTCCCAACATTAAAGACTGGACTCCTCCCAGAAGGGCTATTGATTCTTGGACCACAGAGAGAAATGATGCTGGTCTCACAAGACTGGTATCCAAATAAAGGTTCTCACAAGTGGATTGCCTACCACTGATCTGAAAGAGGCGAAGATAGATACTTTTTTAGGTAAAACTCCTTCCTACAATTTGCTGTTTATATGTATCTATATAAGCATATGTATGGCAAGGTACATCATTGAGAGTCTTGCCATCACCAGATAATCCTTTTCTTCACTTACTTTGAGGGATGATCTATTAAGTTCTGGAAGAAAAATGTGCTACTTGGCATCTCTGCAGAGAAGTATCTGACAAATATGCAAAAGATGACCTTATGGCTCCAAAGAGCTCTTGAGATAATTGATCGACAAACACACACATTATCAGACAGCAAAGCAAATTATAACCAGCCACTAAAGGCACCAGTGGCTCAATAAATGATTTCCTGACATTTCAGTATATTACAGAGGCAGCATATCTTTCCTTTGGGGTTCACATCGCAGCAGGTCTATTTTCTTTGTAAACTCTAGATGGAGATGCACAAAAAGAAAAAAAGAATCTAAACAAAGCCATAAATATAATGCCAGGTTTGACTTTTGAAAATGAAAATGTCTTGCTAGGCTATTTGCTCAAAAACGAGACTATGGCAACATTTTCCTGCAGGTTTTCCTGTCTGGTACTTATGTGATTGTGTGGTACAGTGCTGTATATAATTTCCCAGAAAAATAGGAAATAAAAAGCCCTACATTTAAACTGACAGGATATGATTAAAGTAGCTTTTTCTCTCTTTGACATCTGTACATACAACAGCAGTAGATGAAACCTCTGACTGTTCAGATTGTTAGTCTTCCTCTCTCACCAAATAAGTACGAAACCTCCCAAAATCCAGTTCCAGGCAATTGAACGGCTCAGAGCACCAGCAATTCTGCACGTACATTCTCATAGACTCAAATTTATGCCAAGTTAATAGTAACTGGAAAATCCATCAGCTGCACATGGTTATATAGGAAAAACTGATGATTTCAGGCAAAGTCCTAGCAGACAGCTGTCTATATAATCACGACTGTTACTGGCAGTTTCCAAACAGGTAAGAATGAATGGGCAACAGATATGGAACTATTTTCTTACTTCTAGAGACACACTAGTGAGCCAGCATACAGATGTTTGAACAGCTACTACAGCAACACTAAGTACTTACACATCTATTTATGTCAAAGCACTCCGAGTGGTATAACTCTGTTTTCTAACCTGAGGAATTTCAGGATTTTAGTCTGAAAACAAAATTTTGATTTATTTTGGATTTATGAGTAAAAATTGCTTCGGTGGCTATGAGGACACCTTAAGCTTTCCAGGCATCTTCTAAGAAGCAGAGATAATAGAATGTTTAGAAGCATCCACTAAAATTTGTTCACATGAAATGTGAAGCTCACATCTCCAGGCTTTGGCATACTCTTTTACCAGATTGACTTAATCAGCATAGTTTCTTAAGACCTGGAACAAAAGCTACAAGTCACAGTGGCTACTCAAAATTGGGAAGCCCTTCATATAAAGAACCTGAAACAAAACTGTGCCTGTGCACATTTCTCATCTGTGACTTTCAGCATATATTTCACAGTCACACAATTGCCAGAGGAAAAACAGCAACTGCCATTATCACAGTGGGGCAGATCTTTCGTCTATCAGCTTGGAAACCTCCACTGGGACCAATGAAACTATGTCTGTCTAAAAAACCTACAATTAATTACGCAATTTTACCTAGGATAAAATAGTGCTGACAAAATTCTACAGAAATACCCAGTTTCTGATCTGTGTGAATGAGATGTCTCTCTCTGCATGTATATTCTTCCATCCAAGGGAGGCATTTAGAATCCTTCCATCCACAAAGGAAAGAACCCCAGGTAAACCTGATGGTAAGAGCAGGACGTGGAACCAAAACATAGGGAACCCGATCTCATTCTTAACCGGCAACTTTGTGAAAGTTGCTCTTTGGACTTGGGGATACCATTTTTCAACTATTTTCCTTCCTCACTCAGATTTGCTTTAATTTCTCTTTTTCATCAACTTCTATTCCACCTAAAAAGTTGCACACGCATAATGTAATCCTAAGTAAGTAAAAGTAGGATAACAATAAAAGCATATATGGAACTCAGATGACTCATTCGTTAAATATTTATAAAAAGGAAAGATAACAGAAACGTGGCAGAATCCATCTCAGTGTTTTGACACTATGATACAGCATTCATTCCTTGTCTTGCCATTTGTTGCTCATTTTTATGTGTCTTTGGAAATTATTTTTTTAAGTAAAGTTGAGTCACTGACTTTTATTTCATTTCTGGTTCTGAATAAAAGCAAGAAGAAAATGGCATGTGATGTAAAAACCACTTTTTTTTTGAAGAAAGAGACAAAAAAATTTCAGAATCAGCTACCTTTAAGTTACCAGCTTAGATTTCCAAGACAGCAGTATATTGCTTTATCATCATTGTTTTGTCTTCTGCTGTATCGTAAAAGGAAAAAGATGAACATGGGGAAAAAAAAAACCCAAACCAGAATCATAATCAATGAAAATACCAATTTTTAAAATGTATTTTTCTTTCTTTTTTTTTTTTTTTTTCCTCTGAAGACCTTCCATGCACAAAAGAAAATAGATTAAAAACATTTTACAGCGCTGGGCTCTTTTCCACTCCCATTTTACAACCTTCTCTTATGTATTTACTGATGTTACTAATCAGCATGCTACAAGAGAAATACGGATAAAAATCACGTAAGGAGAACTGAATTATATTGAGCTCGGTAAAAACTTTGGCTGTTTGTGTGGGATACCTTTGCACAGGCAGTCTTTCACATCTCGGAATCCACTGCCTGCTTATTAATGCTAATATAAATATTTTAAATACATATTTTTTAAAATACTAGCCCTAAATAATGACCAGTCCAAAATAATCCTCGGTGACAGCTGGATGACAAATATGGACATGTCTCCATAAACAGGTAATAGGGAGGTGGCTCCTGGAATAAGATTTCTGACTTTGAGTATCAGGAAAGGCAAAGTTTCTTCCAAATGCAGGGAATGAATATAGCTGAGTTACACTGCCAAGAGCTCAGCTGGGCAGCAGACATCATTTTGCATGAGTTTCTATGGAATCCTTTTACAAAAAGCTGGTAGGATGGGTCAGGGGAGGGGAAGAGGTAGATTAAAATCTACCTACCTGGGTTTACGTTTGAAGCGGGGTTGCAGAACTGCCAGTTCATTAGCAAAAGGCCTACTTTTCTTTAAACACCTATCTTTTTTTTTAAGTTGAAGTGGGTTCTCTTCTGGTTTATGGTCAATTAACCGAATGATTAAGTAAGGTGTGAATCATTGTACTGAAAGATTCAGAAATTTGTGTTTGTAGTACATTTCTGAGAATATTTTGGATCAGGATCAATGATCATGTATTAATCTTTTCTGTGTTTGGCATTATGGATATTTCTGTTTCGTTTCTGAAATCAGTTGGACTGCTGAGTAGGTGGTCAAAATATTAGCTTGGATGGACGTGATATAAGGACAATAATCTACAGCTAATACATAGGCAAAGAATCTATCACTTTGAAAATGGCAAAACTGCATACAAAAGTGTCCAAAGGAAACCTGCTGAAATGGTACACTTATTTCAGAAAATGAAATAATTAGAAAAAAAAAACGGAGTTTTTCCCCTTTGCAGTACTGATTTAGATGAGGGTACAATACAACTGAAGTAAAATTCCTGTATTTTCTCTCTCTGCAACTCATCTTCAGTACTGTTGATCAGCATCTGCTTCATATCAGCAAACCTGGAACGCATTCTGCATTACCTTCAGTAGCAACACTCTTTACGCTAAGCAAAATGCAACTTTTTAATCAAGTCCATGAAGTGAGATGGAAACATTATGCAGCCTTCTGAAACAAATGCTTTGATTATCTATGATCAATGCAGTGAAGTCTTACCACTACTACCCAAACAGCACACACAACAAATGCTAGAACAATTTGTCTGATGGAACAAACGGGGGAAAAAGAAACAGAATTCTGTGAAGATGCCCACCCTCTTCACATTTCTGGGGAATTCTGCATCTGGTTTACTCTAGAATGGAACTTGCTCTATGCACTCACCCAAAAGAAATCCATTGATAGCTAGTTGAATAAGTTTTTCGCATAGAAATCCACCTATAGAAGTGCTGTGTGTTTAATATGTGCATCCATTTCTTAAAATGAAGGATCTTGTCACTAGTGGTTTACTTCAAGATAAAGTTTAAATAACTATTCATTGTAAAACTAATCAATTTCTGTTTATCTTCTTCCGATCTGCCATTTTCCAACAGTAATGAAAACAAAGGTATAAGCTGAAAATAAGGTTTTAAGACATTGAAAGCCATTCCTTCTAATAAAGAGCAGAACATCCTTCTTTAAGTCATTATTTTCCTCAAGAGGACAGATTTCCTCATGCAGTAGACTGCCTCTGTTGAAAGCATCACAAGGTGGAAAAGCATGCTGGATTCTCCATCACAGCAATATTTCCATAGGAAGTAGCAGGGAAAGTTAAAATAATAGTTTAGCTGGGGTTTTTTTGGTTTGGTTTGGATTGTTTTTTTTGCCAATGCCTAGAAATCATTACAGCTTGAAATTACTTTCTTTTGTTGGTGTCTTGGAGCCTAATACATTCATCATTTCACACAAAGAAAAGCAAGGGATCCCCTAGAAGTATAGCTATACATAAAATGCAGTGCATTGACAGGAAGGTCTTACTTTGCCAATGTTCAAATACGTGTATGTTCTTCCAACCTAATTGCATACTTTCCATATTCAAGTATATCGGATATGTTTTAAAGCATTGTGTATTTTAAGTTGTTCATCGTATTTTTTACACAGAGAAACAGCGACTGTGAAGAGTATAATACTGCTGGCCTGAATTTGAAATGGGATTGTCCTAAGGAGGTGTTAGGTAAATAACCTCTCTCCACCTAACCTGCTGCTGATGTTGAAACTTAGAAAGCATAAAAAAGGCCTGAAAAATACACTCTTTATACATTATGTTTAACATATTTATACACATATTAGTAGTTGTTTATTTTATACAAACATTCAAATACCAAAATACATACCTCAAAATAATTTTCAGCTAATAGGTGTAAAAAGTCTGAGCGTAGTAAAGCAAATAGTGTTACAAGTTGTAGAAATGTTCTTTAAACTTGACCTGTAAATATTCAGGGTGTCCTTTTAAACTGCTGGTTTTGCTCTAATCTTATGAAATTATTGTTCAAATAAAGCTGGCTGCAAGTAGTAGTTCAACCAACACCCTAAACACATGCAAACCCAAAATGCAAATTAATGTGAAAAAAAGAAAAGAAAAAGAAAATATATTTCTGCTTTTTTCTCTCTTTTAGGATTGTAATTATATTCCTGTTAGAACAGACAAGAGACACACAGGAAAAAAACAATATACTGAGTACAACGCTGAATTTTAAAAAATATAGCTTCCTGATGCCCTCATGAAAATCTTTTGATAGCCTTCAGAATATATATATATTTAGAATTGAATTATAAACCTTCCAATATTTGACTGACAACCCACTTGATCCACTGGATGTGGTTGCCAGGATACCATGAAAGCCACTTGCTTCTCTCTCAGCAGCCTGTTAGACCTGCATACAGTGCCACATATATTCTTCTTTAATCCTGTTCTAACTTTTATCTGACCTTTCACTTAGTACAATTTAAGCAAAAAAGAAATGTTTGTTCATGAACAAATGTATGTATTTGATGATCTATATTCAGGTCACAAGCTGAACAGGAAAAGCTATGTTATGAAATTTCATGCCAAACTGTACAAGAGAAGGCAGGATCACACTCTGTAAGAAATTCATTTTCCTTTTCAAGAGTTTGCATGGAAGATGGAGATGATGACCCTCAATTTCAAAATATATGTCAATAATATCCAACAGTTTTCTATAAATATTCAAATGTTGAGGGAGACAAAAGAATGGAAAAGTCTGCCATGGAACTGCAATCAGATCGATAGCCATATGGATATAAATTAAATAAAGTTACTGAAGACTATTTGGAGAAGTGTTACATTTTAAATACAAATTTAATTATCACCTAAGGAGCAAAGCACACCCCTCAGAGTTTTCTAAGAACTAACATCAGAGTTCCAGCAACAAGAAAGAGAGATCAGAGACAGGGAGGAAAAAGGAATCGAATTAATAATCTTTTGAAATGCATGTCACTGCTATGTTTCTTTATTACTGTAGCATTCTGATAAAATTACACACTCAAGATTCTCTATTTCCTATCAAAAGCTAGTTCTGTTCTTGGCCGGTGGACAGAGCACTGATACGATAAACAAAAAAGTCGCCAAACCACATATTTTGTAAACTTAAAACAAAAGAACCCCATAATTCTAGAACTTCATTTGTAGATACAGAGTAGTGAAAACAGGTAAAAGATGACTAAATTGAAAATGGATAAGCTCCATTTCCATGTGTTTGTAAGAGAAAGATCTCTGGAAAAAATAGTGCTGGGAGCTTCAGATCAGATCACTAGAGCTACCCCTAAAGGATCAGCAACAGGTAGTGCAAATACGTCCTCCAAGTACAGGTATTTCTCAAACTTTAGAAGAATGCTTCATTTACAAAACATTCATTTTTAATTATTTTCTCTACAAAGAGCGACTCTACTCAAGCTTTCCTCAACATCCAATAACGTGTAGGCAAAATTAACCATCCGCATCCAAAGGTTTGGTATGTTAGATATAACCTTGGTGGTAACACATTTATCACTGAGACAAGACAGACTAAATCTCACAATGTGGTTCATTACAGCTAATGCCGTTTATCACAGCTACCAGTAAGAACGGGTAAGAAACAATATTGCCTTCGGGAAAACTGAGTGTTTAAAAACTTTTTCCAATCTCACATTAGAAAGAAAGTTCCAGATCCCTAGATCTAGGTGAAGAAACGAATCCAGAATGTTTTGAATCATCTTCAGTTTTAAATTTCTGTCTATATTAACGCAGTATAAATTAGACGTTGAGGGATTTTACAACAAAAACAGATTACTGGCTTTTATGAACTGACCGTTCAATGGTGTCAGAAAAAAAATTACTATTTTTCAGAAACAAAAAATTAATCAAATCTAACCAGTTCTGGCAAAGACGCGTGGTTTGCTGCCTTTTTGGTTTGTTTTGTTGTTGTTTAATACAAATTAACATTCTCCCTCTGCTAAAGCTCAAGAGTATGCCACAAGTGAAATACACAGACAGCTACGAATTCCTTGTCATCCTTTGGCAAGAAAACCTTGACTTAGGTAAATCTCTTTTTAAATGTCTCAGTCATCGAACCTGTTAGTAATGTTGTCTTGGCACTATAAGCAGATGTATTTTGGTTTTAAGATAGAAAGCTTCTACAGAGATCATATTCCCATCCTCTGCAAAATTTTGAAAGCAGAGGAGCTTTGTTTAGGCCAAAGCAGAGAATGACTAACCAGACAGCTTTGCTCTACTTTCCTGTTTACCATACCGTTAATGAAGCAGCAGAGAAGTATAGGTTTGACCATGAAAACACTGGAAACAAAGCTTACTGCTCTTAAGTTTTCTAAAGAATTGCATGGGATTTTCACAGTCTACCCGGATTCTGTATTTTTTCAGATCAAAGCATTTTGTATTTATTAGTAACAACCTCAGATAACCTGAAGTTTATAAATAGAGTATGGCACCTTAAAGTGACACCATTGGCACTTGAGGATACTGCTCACACCTTTTGCTCACAGTGATGGAAAACCACATTTGTGAAAATTCCTCCTTTCAGTGATTTCTCCCATCTCCTGCATGAAGTTTTACCTTCCTCTCTTATTAATCACTGTTCCCCAGCCCAAGTCACAGCCTGAATGGTTAGTGTCTGATCTTTTTGATAGGTAGTTTGAAATTTCTAATGGATTTGTTATTATGAACAACTGCTTTGATAAGGCATTCTTTGTTTGTTGCTAATACTGTTTGTGGATGAAAGTGTGAGGGTAAGTACTTGAAGTTCTAGAACTGTGGGCATGAAAAAGCATCTTTTGAAGAACATGAAAAATAATTTTGCCATTTGCTACTTGCTGTATGACTGATAAAAAGCCTCTCATCATTCAATATGTAACTCGTGAGACGCAAGTGCAGCAGCACCATGAATAAGATAGGTTTGGTTTTGTGCTTTTACCCTCTGGTAGTATCTCAGTGTGTTGAATATTGAAAATAAAGACACTTTTGCAGGTGGAATTCACTACTAGTATCTGACAGCACACAGTTGAATAACTAACGGGATTCAACTCAATTACCTATTTTTTGAAACTTTCTTTTGTTTAGACCTGTTTACAATTAAACATGTTTCTTCCTCTCCATTAATGATTTTGGCTACTCTTTTCATGTACCTGCAATAAAAAGGAAAGAACAGACTGCTTTCATTGGGCTGGTACAGAGGTAAAGAGATCGGTTTTTTGTGTTTAGGGAACAAGTGTATATTTCTGATTTGAATAACTAGGCTGAAACGTTGTGACGCCTGTATTATTTATCTACCTTTGCATCTGCTGCCACTCTTATTTTTAGAATAATATCCTTACAGAGATGGCGCAGGACTCCAGGTGAGATGGCTGCACTTAACAGTGATGTTCAAAATTCACCTTCCATACCTATGTTGTACATTGGTCCGTATTTTATCTGCAAATTTGAATTCATGCAAATCAATCAGTAGCTTTTACATATAAGTCCACTTACAGCGTACTAAACATGTACTAACTTTAACATGTGAAACTGTGAGACTTTTCAAGATCAGGATCGCAAAGACACTTTCCAAAACCACCAAGACTGTTTATTCTGTTTTACATATTGCTGCTCTCAAGAAATAAGAATAAAGCAAATTTCTATGTTGGCTGTCTTTAGTAATTTTGACACAATTTCCTTGCTAAATAAGAATTTCCATTACTTCAGTGAAGGGATAAGCTGCATGAGGAAAAAAACAAACAGCCCTTGGCTGAAGCAACATAGCCAGCAAACAAGTCACCTAATAGCATCATTTTGATACTGTTTACTATTAATAATGGGTTTTTTTTCTATTATCCCCTCCTGAGTCATTCTAAATAGTTTCTTCTACTGCTTTAATAAAAATAGCAGCAAAGATGAGCTTGTAAAGCAAGTTTTAAGAATACAGAGCTATCTGCTACCTGTCTTTGCTGAAAAGATCTCCAAGAATGTGGGATCTCCGAGAGCTGTGCTAATGGCAATAGTTGATGCTGAGAGCAACTCTTCTGTTGTACCTCAGCAGCTACTATTTTATGTAGAACTGCCAAAGAAGGCTTTCGTGTTGATCAAATAAGAAGCCTTTGATAACTGACTGAAAGCATTTGATGGAATGGTACTTCAGAACTTGTTTATTTCTACCCAAAAGTGGAGTAAAAAGGGAGGATTTTTTTAAAAAAATAGAAATTCCAGAATGCAAATTCATAAGAATATAATTTTGAAAATGACAAAATAGAATATTTCAAACCATTCCAATCAAAACAACTCAACTGAAATGACATTTCTCAAGCTGAACTGCTTTATTTTATTTCACTGAAGTGATCAAACTATTTCAGTTGAAATTACTTCTTTTTCTATAGAAGAATATTGCCTCGCAAAAAAATGGGCCAGGCTACCAACCAGACTACTACATAACACAACTACAACTCCGCCAGGGCATTCAGTATAGTATGATGAAATCCGCATGGAGTCCAGCCCAAGCAGAAAAGGGAAGGCTGACTGCTGTGCACAGGCAGATCATGACTTAACAGGAGACTTAATTTGGTATTTTGGTCACTGGATAAAGCACAAAGCATTTCAACTGAGTTCAGACTGCCACTCCACTGCTCTCCCTAAATATCCAATATAGGCATGGCTTCACTAAAGGCAAATCATGTCTGACAAATTTGGTGGCCTTCTACGATGGGGCTACAGCATTGATAGGTAAGGGTACAGCAATGGACATCATCTGCCTAGACTTGTGCAAAGCATTTGACACTGTCCCACATGACATCCTTGTCTCTAAATTTGAGAGATATGGATTTGACAGATGAACCACCACTTGGTGGATAAGGAGTTGTCTGGATGGTTGCACTCAGAGTTGCAGTCAACAGCTCAATGTCCAAGTGGAGACAAGTGACGAGTGGAGTTCCTCACAGGTCAATACTGGGACCAGTGCTGTTTGATATCTTAGTCAGCGACATGGAGAGAGGGACTGAGTGCACCCTCAGCAAATTTGCTGACGACACCAAGCTGTGGTGCGGTCTGCACACTGGAGGGAAAGGATGCCATCCAGAGGTACCTGGACAGGCTTGAGAGGCGGGCCCATGCAAGCCTCATGAAGTTGAACATGGCTAAATGCAAGGTCCTGCACTTGGGTCGCGGCAATCCCAAGCACAAATATAGGCTGGGTGGAGAATGGATTGAGAGCAGCCCTGATGAGAAGGACTTGGGGGTGTTGGTGGGTGAGAAGCTCAACATGAGGCGGCAATGTGCGCTCTCAACCCGGAAAGCCAACTGCATCCTGGGCTGCATCAAAAGAAGCATGGCCATCAGATCAAGGGAGGTGATTCTGCCCCTCTTCTCTGCTCTCATGAGACTGCACCTGGAGCTCTGGGGTTCCCAACATAAGGAGGACACGGACCTGTTGGAGTGAGTCCAGAGGAGGGTCACAAAGATGGTCGGAGGGCTGGAGCACGTCTCCTATGAAGACAGGCTGAAAAGAGTTGGGGCTGTTCAGCCTGGAGAAGAGAAGGCTCCAGGGAGACCTTAGAGCAGCCTTCCAGTACCTAAAGGGGGCCTACAGCAAAGATGAGGAGAGACTCTTTATGAGGGAATGTAGCTATAGGATGAGGGAAAATGGTTTTAAACTGAAAGAGGGTAGATTTAGATTAGATATTAGGAAGAAATTCTTCACTGTGAATGTGGTGAGGTGCTGGAACAGGTTGCCAAGTGAAGTTATGGATGGCCCATCCCTGGAAGTGTTCAAGGCCAGGCTGGATGGGGCTTTGAGTAACCTGGTCTAGTGGGAAGTGTCCCTGCCCATGGCAGGCGGGTTGGAACTAGATGATCTTTGAAGGTCCCTTCCAACTCAAACCTTTCTATGATTCTAAGGATTTGTAAGCAAAAACTACAAATCTTTTCCTGTTGGAAATTTCTGGTTGTGAAAGTGTTGTTTTTCATTATAAAATCCTTTTCATGTACTCCCAGCAAGCTTAATCACCAATTTTCAGTTCAACACAACTTTTTTTTATGGCTTATTTCTATTTAAAACTAACAAAATGTTAAATTCAAAATCATTCAAACAGAAATTAAAAATAAAAAACCTAAAAGAAAAACTAATATTCTAACCAGTGAGGTGCAAGGAAGTCCTACTATATCCCTAATCCTCCTTCATCAGAGTTATCTTTCTTAATCTTCATTCAAAACTATAGCACAAAAATATCTCAAAGCCAGATTTGATGATAGACAAATTCAAGTCAGGGAAGGAGAAGAGAATTCTCAAGTCAAGTGTCTCTTCCTGACTAGTCCTCTTCTCTACCCTAAGACCTTTTATTTGCCTCTTTGTGTTTTGTTATCATTCTCTCAACTTCTAGTATCACTAAAAGAAAACTGAATTACTAAAAACATTACTCTGTTGTAAGGCTCTTTTCATGATAGATTTTCTTTCACAATACTTTATAAAGGACATCTAGACAGTTGTTCTCTATTTCACGGTGAAGGAACCAGGGGTTATACATCAGGTGAAGACCAGCTGGGAAACGAAACAGCTTTGAAAACAAGGCTCCTGGCTCAAAGTCTTAGTATCTTTGAACTTAAATTTTGAACTGTCAACACTACTGTAATCTTGCATAATGTCAAGTCAAGATATTTAGGGCTTTGTTTTCCTTTATTTATTTATTTATTTGTTCTCTCTGTACAGTGCCTGTAGATTGTATCACTTATATCTAAAGTGACTACAAATGCTCTTTTCCCTACTGCACAGGAAACAAGCTCAAACATTTATCCTACCAAATTATATAACCATATTCAAGAGTTGTAATTTTAAATTAATCTATCTGGTGTTACAGCAGACAGACAGCTTTGTTGGTTTTGTATCTTATCTTAGATTTGGTTAGCCTAAGCTGTTAGAATTTGAAAAGATGGCTTGCTTTTCCCCAGGGGAAAATCTCACTCGGTTAACAATTAAAATTATAATAATTATACAAATCTGCAACAAATTATATACAAAGTTTGATGTAGTGTAATGACAAAGCATAATGAAAAATATGCTGAAGTACATACCCTCGTTTAATGTGTAATAACTTCAAGAACTTAACATATTAGGAAATCGGAGTTAAAATATTTAATTTTTGATAAATATTCTTTACAATTACTTTTTATTAAAGTGTAAACTAATATAAGAGGAAAACGTTAGACTGAAGAACGTTAGCCACATTGGATAATTTTTCTCAGAGTTCTTTTCACATCTTGGTTCAATGTACTTTGGATTTGCTTGGTTTCAAAGCAGAGTGCATGGGCTATCTATTCTCCTCTTTTTTCCTCCCAAGTGCCTGAGGTTAACAAGTTGTTTATTGATTTTTATGTTTATGTAATGTTCTTTTATAATAAATGGGCAAATTCTGTATCCTTCTGAGTACTGAAGATGTTTGATTCTATACAGTCCGCACATCTTATTTTTTGCTAGAACGTTTTACATCTCCCATCTACCACAGAAAATCCCTGTGTTAGCATGAAAAATAGAGGTAAAGTCATATAATTTGTTTTTAATTGGAAAGCAAAATATAGGATTATTTAGAGCTCGATCTTGTAATGTATCATTCTATCATAACAGAGTTACATTGTTGTATTTTACAGAAGTCCATAATTTATGCACTGCATGTATATGTATTATACAAATCTGAACTGATTTGGGATTCCATGTGGGAATAGACGTGCCCTCAGGACTACATGGGATCGTATAATCTTTAATGCTGGGCTGATTAGCAGACTCGTTTTACTAGTCTGGGATTTTGGCTCACAAGCAAAATTTCTCCCTGTGTAGAACATCACTGTAGGAGTTCCTATCAGTTTGTATAAATTAAGTTTCTATAAATTAAGTTTTCTCAGAGTTGCCAAAATTGTTACCCTACCCCCCACTGCCACTCACTCCCCTTTCTAATGGCTTTTTATTGCCTGGAGAAACCGTGCACATTTCCACATTCATAAAAATGTTTCTTAAGGTAAAAAAGGTATTCTTCAAATACTGATTAAAAAGTAATTGCCTGAGGCCTTAAATGGAGCAGTAATGCTGAAGTAAGCATTCATTTCAAAGTTTTTGAAGACATGAAGAGGAATAAATCCACATCTCTTACATACTTACTGCTAAATCACATACTGGTCATTGATCTCTCTACCTGCTACAGTGCAATCACCACAACCTACAGAAATACCAAAAATTAAGTATAGCAACACTAGATGCTTCTCTTAGATAATTTGTCCAAATTTTGTGCTTCAACAATACCTCACTCGCCAAATGGAATGAAATAATTTACATGATCCAAAGACTTGGCCCTGGAAAATGGAACGTTAACATTCATACTTCCATACAGACACAACAGCACAAATGCACAATCATATGATCACATGAAGAGGCGATGACTATTTGCCAGCTCTCAGATTAAAAAGTAAAACACCTCAAGCTTCTTAGCTAAGCCATTACTATAAACGGACACAGTAGTGAGTACAAAGACGGTGTCTTTTCTCATCTTTGATCTACCAAGGCATTATTATAGCACTCTTCCTTCCTTTGTATTACAGACGAGGATATACAATAAAAGATAAGCTTGAAGTGTAACAGAGGCGAAGAAGCTTCCTCCATGCAAGGGCTCTATTCATACAAATAATCAAGTAGCCACATTACTTAGGCAACATTGAAAACTGATTCCTTCCAAACTATTAAGAACACCAGAATTTGCCAGTGTGATGACAGCTGAGATCACCTGTAATCTCTAAATGTCAAAAAGATTAAATACAGAAACTTATGTGTGAGAGAGGGAGAGAAATTTGGAGGAGAAAAAAAATATTTTCAGAGCCCAAGACATACCGCTGGCAGACTTGCTGCTGGCATCAGAAAGAGTACCTAAGGATGCAGAGAAGGACTGGGACCTGAAACAGGAGGGATGGGTTTTGATGAGGTTCAACTTCAGACACCCAAATTAGGAGATCAGTCTGCTCCTAAAATCACTAGAGATGCAAACAGAAACCTCATTTTGGGGTTCCAGGTCAGCACCTGGAAGACTCTTTCTGTCTCCCCCTTCTCATTGACCATAAAGGGCTCCAACTGTTAATGAAAACATCAACACCAATCCCTCAAATTCTTTTGTCTCCAGGAGCTGTATCGATAACCATAGAGAGACTATGGTGGCTATGCTGCTCAGTATGCCAACTACCATCCTCCACTGTCAAATTAGTAGGGCCAGCCCACACTAGTAGCTGGGGTAGACTGAAAAGCCTCAACACACACGTCTCTTGCTTGCCCTTGCACTTCTCCTGCCTCTTCTTGTCTTATCATGAACAACAGCACTAAATGCAGTTCCAGCACCAGACCCCACTTTAGTAACCAAAGGACAAGGAAGGCGAAGTGGCTGAGGAGTTACAGTTCACTCTCCCTTGGCTTTCTTCTTCTCTACCCTGCTATACCTTGGTCTTGGCAAACTATACAAGCTCTAGGTGCCACATAGCACCACAGCTTCTTTCTAGGTATCCTGGGCCTGTTTTTGCAGTCAGTCCTCTTCATCTCATCTGATTTGAGGCACAGTAGCACCTACCCGTGCCTATAATCTCATATAACCAAATATAGGACACTCAGAGCAACCACAGATTCCTACAGCCAAGCTAATAACCCCAAGCTTCTTTTATAAACATCTGCAATCTTGTTTGCATGATTCTTACCCCACACATCAACACATCTACAGAAGATGTGTTTCTCACCTAAGTGCTCACTTATCTTTCACCTTTTGCCACTGCCACTGCCACTGCCAGAGTGGCAGAAATTCACACTGTTTCAGATATTTTGTACAGTTTGTGCTACCCCTAATGTGAAGGAACTCTGTGCACGTTATGCTCATTGACAATGCTGGGTTTTGCCTGGAGAAAAAGACTCCATAATTTGGTCATCCTGCTGGAGGGCAGTGTTGTAACCACTTACACAAACTCTAGACCTGCCTAACAAAGACATGTTTGGAGCAGCCCCTTTTGCCCAGTTCGCAAGTGCCTCACTCTCCGCCAACATTCTAAATTACCATGTAAACTGTAACAAGTGAGACTTTGCAAAAGGGTGAAATGATGTAGAACATTCAATTACAAAGTCTCTGCATGAGCCAGTGGCAGCCTCTCAAAAGTTTCGGTTTGCCTTGCAGGACATCCCAGTTTGACACCCATTCACGGCCCTATTCTGAGAGACGTTTGGCATAATACAGAAGCAAATGCTAAGAGGCAGATGTCCTACTTGCTACCAAGCCACTGGAGAAAAAAAAAGAAAAGCATGTTATCATTCAGCAGTGCCCGCGGGTGAATAAAGTGCAAACAGAATCTCAAGGAAGACTCATCCAGACAGCCTGGACAGAAGGAATGAGCATGTAAAGTTAAAAGGGTGAAGAAATATAGCACATACATGTTGGAAAAAAGAGGAAAAAAGGCAAACAATTTTTCAGTAATGGTTACCTGTAACATTTTCAGACACGTATTTTCATCACATGCTTATTATTACTTAAATTGTGGTGCAACTCTGAATAACTCCTTTTTTTTTTAAACTCCAAAAATAAGAGATGTCACCATGATCATCAAAATGACAAATGTACCATGACAAATCACAATAATAACTCCAAACCAAAGTAATAAAAGTATATTAAGTTTTTAAGAATAAGCTAAATATACAATTACGAAGTGTAAGTAATTACAAATTGTATCTATCCACTGGTACCTTTATTGTGATATTCACAGCACGAGAAAAATAAAAAATTCTACGGCTATCATTATTTATGGGACAAATGAACTAATTGGGTTGGGAATGGCAAAACATCAGTACAGTGGTGTGAGTGTGAACATTGCCAAGGACTGGATGCAGATATCCACAAACCTCACATGAAAAGCATCACTCTTGATGCTTTTAATGAAAAGGTAATTGCAGAGTTTCATGCATCTGTTCTGCCCATGTAACAGGAGTTTCAGAATACTAGTAAAAAACATCCAATAATGACATCAAAGGTAGAGCTTGTTAACATATTAAATGTGTTCAGTGTTGAATAATTTCTAAAGTCTTATGATTTTCTGATATATTTAAAATACAACTTTTGTGATGATTTTAAGAAAGGATTGCAGAATCAGTTTTAAAAGAAAAAGTAGATTAGTTCTATCTAATTTTAGCCAGAACTGTTTTGTTTTCTAGTGTAAAGAATTATCCTTTTAAATGTAAACAGATCTACCTGTAATTCAATGTTAACCATAAAATCGAAAAAATATTATTCCAGGAAGAAGATTAATAATATTTGAAATATAAAAATTTGTTTATTGATGTTTCGGTTTTGTTGTTGGTTTTGGGGGCACTTTTTTTGAGGAGGAGGACAGGGAAGCTAGAGAGTGTTTTCTTCCTTTTTCTCATTTTATCTGGGTAACCCAAAGCGCTATTATTTATACAGCTTTAGAAAGGGACACTGGCTTCTATGCTAAAACCTAAAATGACTAAAGGTCTTCCTTACAAGGTTACCTCCAGCTTTTTCATATACACTGAAGTCAACAATATTTATGGATGATAGTGTCAGCAGAAAAAGAACATACCTTTTTTTTTTCCCCTTGTAACTGAAACTCTTAGTTTATTCTACCTTTAAGCAAGACAAAAATATGGCTTTGTTTATCATTTCACTGGTTACAATTTAATCCTCTGCAGGATCATTAAAACTTTTATTTGCAAGTCTGCATTCAGTTTTTATTGCTCTTTTAACTGAATCCAACTTCCAAATAATAATCTCTTCAGTTCTGCATTATATATTTGCCTTAAATAGACGTGATTCCTTCTTAAGCATGCAGGATACTCTCTAAATTAATGTATAAACATCATAGGCCCATGGAAGGTACAGTTAGTCTAGGGATACAACATTTGCAGAAAGTGTTTTAACTCATACATACCGGAAGAAATGCGGATGCTTAATATTATGCCAGCAGATTATTAGTCATATTCCTGAATCTGGATTAAATGCTGAGGATAGCAAATATAAAATAAACAAAAGTGATTTATAATACAAAGAAACATACAAATTAGAAAGATTAACAACATACTTTCCCTGTAGAAGTAGTTTCATTACCTCAAATAATGATGTCAGTAAGTTACATAATTATGAAATTGTGGTATTCACCCTGAGGACTCCCAAAGCAATGTGTAAATGCAATAATCCAAGAAACAGGTTATGCAAGACATGCTTTTTTTCCCCCACTGAACACCACTTTTTCTGAACTAAATAACGGTTGATTGCAGAAGTAATTGTACATAGTGTATAGCTAGTAACTTCAGCTACAACTAAAAGGAATTTTTTTTAGGCCACTTAATTTACACTCTTGCAAATGTTGGCTATGACTATGAAGTTATCTCTAGAGAAGGTGTCACAGAACCTTTCTTCTTTGCAAATTATTTCAACCATGTGATCCTATTGTACCCTTGAGTACACCTTCTCCAGTATCTTTCCTGTGCAGATCTTAAACTTAGAAATTCTGTATCATATCTGTGACAGATGAACTTGCAGAAAATGTATCTTTGGCCGTAAGGTCTGTTTATAGGAATACATCTTAGAGCCATTTTCACCAACAACTTCAATTGGCAGAAAAACAAACAAACAAACAGAACCCTAACCAAACACCCCCCACCTCCCAGCAAACGGAAAATAATTATTATGTTTCAGGGCCTTAAAACCATGTATCGTGTAGCATGGATGTGGCCCTGCTATGTCATCTGGTTTAAGGCACAGATATCAGTCCTTAACCCTGTCAATTTATTAGTATAAAAATAGCCATCGCAACTTTGACTTGGTCTCCCAATCTCAAATGCTATCTTAGCTACTGTGCCAGCTCTACTTCACATTTCTAATGTGGAAGGCGTATCAGACTCTCAGTTTAGGAACTGGAATTGCACTCGCTCCTGAAGATTAGTCTTCAGATTTCTTTTTTTTAAAAGGCAAAATCACATTCATCCATGAAGTCAGTCAACGCACTAGATACTTCAAAGGATATTTTGTTGGAAATGACTGGGATTATGGATGACTGACTTGGTAAGGTTACCTGCATGAGGATACGTTCATTTTTTATTAATATACCATAGATTTTTTCTTAGAAAACGAATTCTTGGCAATTATCATCCTCTGTTTAATATCCAGTTCACTGTCGTAGTATTTCCTTACACATTTAGATACACACATACGCTAAAAAAATAAATCCAGACCACAGATTTTCAGGAGGACTGATTTCTATTTTCAGTTTTATTCAGGCCATGTAACTGCAACAGCAGATTTGTACTTCTTTGGCAGTTCTTGATCTTTTTCTGAAAAATGAAAACTTTCTGAGTGTGTTGTAAGCATGAGGCCAGCATTCAGATAACTTTAGCAACTGAAAAGGAGCATTACATCTTATTTCTATAGGGCCTGGAGAACGGCACAAGAAGTACCATGTAACTGATTTAAATGGAGAAAAAAAAATAATCACGAAATACCAGTTTTAGTTTCACTATTTTCATCGGTTGTGTAATCTCCAAGATGGCACCCTTCTAAAATTGTTCCTAATGACTTCCCACTTTCTAACACAGTCAGGTAAGACTATATTTTGCTAAATATCCAAAGATTATGAGTAAAAACATATTTCTTTTCCAGGCAATACAAATCCCTGAAAGGCAGGAACAGCTTCAAAGAGTACGCGCAGGGTTTGCTCACGTGGTCACTGCTCACGCAGCACCTGACAAGCCTGTGGGGACCAGTACAGGGCATTCGGATGTCCTGCGGAGGGAAGGAGGCTGTGGATGGCTCCGCACCAGCATGAATTTGACCTTTCATGCTCACTTGAGGGATGTACCAAACATCTGCACCTCCCAGTGAAGTGGACAGATTGGGCATGAAATCACATCTAGCCAGTGGAAATGAATAGTCATTGCTTATGATCCCGGTCTTTACTTTTCAAGTAAAGTTTTCTGTACTGAGATGCTGAATTTGGACATTAAAAGTGCCTAACTCCCTCCCATTTAGTTTCCACCTTGCGCTAGCTCACGCTGCCAAAAGAATATTGCCCTTAGGATTATTTTTTCCAACAGTTCACTCTAACAGGTATGGACGAAAAGGACAGGTGATCCCTATGGGAAACATTCTGACAAATAACCAGAGGGACAAGTTCAGACCAAAAAAGGCAGGACGTGTTCCTGTGCACCTGCTGCCTTTTCTATCATACAAGCCACCAGAGCCAGAATAGCAAAACAGGCAGTCGCAAAAACTAAGCTACAGGAAGCAAAGCACTATTGCGCTTCAAAGATTTCTGCTGATATTGTGTATATTATAAAAGCACTTGCATGATGTCAAACACATTGCTCACTAGTGAAATTGCCCTCTTTGGAGGATCTTTTTTAAGAGGGGAAGGAAACGTTGGGTAATGCCTCCATGGCAAGTTGTGTCCCGGCCAGCCAAAAGCACCAGGCAAGGGCGGTCAAGGACAATACATTTTTAAAGCTTCCGTCTTTATTTCTACATCAGCTGCCTAAAACTTGGCTCTCAAAGGGCTTTAGAGGAGGAAGGCATACGTGGAACATGTTTAGTGAGATGTTTCAAATGCTACAATGAACTTCTGGCCACCTGAACACGAGGGTGTGAGCACAATTGTTGCACCCAAGTGCTGTAAACAGCACCCACTTTATACTGAAGACCATCACACTGATGTGCCCTGCTGTGTAACAGCAGTTCATAGGAAAACATTTGGGATGCGATATAAAACCAAGATCAATGGCCACTGATGGCCATAGTTTAAAAAGAAATGAAAAACAAAGGGATTCCTAAAGAAAAAGGAAAATCAACACCTACACTTTCACAAAAATTTCCATTGACACTGGTTAAAAGATGTCACCTTTTCTTTTTGATGTGGCAGTCAGTGCAATTATATATGAATTTGTTACTTACAGTATGGATTGTTGCTAGTTACAGCACAGTACAGGAACAGAATTAGTACAGCTATAACTGATTATTTCAGGACATGCTATTTCCTCATTGATTTGCCTTGTGGGATCCTTTGCAAAGAGGAAAACATGATCTTAAAATGCACTGGCTACCAGTTCGAGTGTAACTCAAAACTCAAGGTCCATCCTTGGGAGCCAAACAGCAGAAGCCATGCCCAGTGTATGGCCACAAAGGGCAGCGACAGCCCCCTGGGCCTCCTGGGCACAGGGACTGCCTGGGGCCAGCACCCCAAAGGCCTTCCTCCAAAGGATGCTGGGTGGAGGGGGGATGGGTGGGGCCGCACAGCAGGGGCCCCGTCACCCCCATGTCACAGTGCCACCACCCGGCAACGCAGCAGTCACAATGTCCCAGGGCAGGATAAAAGGGAGCATCCTCCTGTGCCCACTGCCAGAGATGGCCTGGGGGCAGCCCAAAGACATCTGAGAGGAAGTCCTTGAGGATCCCATGGAATTGCTTGGAGGGGGCTGAGGAAAGAAGACCAGAGGTTAGAAGAGGCTGCTGGAGGTTCTCAGCAGGGCCACTCTCAAAGCTCATCTGAGGGATGGAAATCCTTTTCAGCCGGATGAGCAGTGGCAAGACCAAGGGAATACTTCTTGAGGATCGCTGCAGAGCTCTCCATCCTCATCCCTTGCGGTGCCAGGGGCAGCAGCCGTAAGAAATGGGATGCAGAGATGTTGTCAGGGATCCCAGTGCTTTGGAGCACCCATTGGTGTCCTGCCAGGCACAGGAAGGATTCTTGCCCCCAAGGTCGATCAGGCCGGGGGCCTTTGGTCACTGCCCCTGAGATGGCAGGATGTGCCTCCTGGGAGGCGTGACCAGCCTGCGGGACGAGGAGGCAGGTCTTGCTGACATGCTCAGGGAACAGCCGATCGCCAGCGCTGGGGTCAGGAAGGAATTTTCCCCCGGGGCAGATTGGCACTGCTCCCCGGGGGTTTTTTGCCTTCCTCTGCAGCATTGAGCATGGCCACTTGTCAGGCCCCTCTGCTCCATGGTGGCCAGGTCACTGCCTGCTGCTCATGCACCACGAAGATGGCCTCTCGTGCCCTGCAGCTGGGGGGAGGAAGGCTTTTTTTTTCCCCCAGGGTGGGCTAGCAAATGTCCCCGGGGGTTTTTTGCCTTCCTCTGCAGCATTGAGCGTGGCCACTTGTCAGGGCTCCTTTGGGCCCTTGGCCAGGAGCCTGCTGCTCCTGCTCCACGAAGGTGGCCCTTGTGCCCCGCATCCGGGGGGAGGAAGCTTTCTACACTCCCAGGGGGCCCCCGGGGGGGGGAGGGAGAGGGGAGGGAGAGGGAAAAGGGAGGGGAGAGGGAGGGGGGGAGGGAGAGGGGAGGGGAGGGGAGAAGGAGGGGGGAGGGAGGAGAGGGAGGGGGGAGAGAGGGGAGAGGGAGGGGAGAGGGAGGGGGAGGGGGGAGGGAGGGGGGAGGGAGAGGGGAGAATGAGGGGGGAGGGGGGAGGGAGAGGGAGAATGAGGGGGGAGGGAGGGGGAGGGGGGAGAGAGAGGGGAGAGGAGGGGAGAGGGAGGGGGGAGGGGAGAGGGAGGGGAGAGGGAGGGGGGAGGGGGTAGGGGAGGGGAGGGGGGAGGGAGAGGAGAGAATGAGGGGGGAGGGGGGAGGGAGAGGGGAGAGAGAGGGGAGAGGGAGGGGGGAGGGGGGAGGGGAGGAGAGAGGGAGGGGGAGGGGGGAGGGAGAGGGGAGAGAGAGGGGAGAGGGAGGGGGGAGGGGGGGAGGGAGGAGAGAGGGAGGGGGGAGGGGGGAGGGAGAGGGGAGAGGGAGGGGGGAAGGGGGAGGGGAGGAGAGAGGGAGGGGGGAGGGGGGAGGGAGAGGGGAGGGGAGGGGAGAAGGAGGGGGGAGGGAGGAGAGGAGGGGGGAGGGGGGAGGGAGAGGGGAGAGAGGGGAGAGGGAGGGGAGAATGAGGCGGGAGGGGGGAGGGAGAGGGGGGAGGGGGGAGGGAGAGGGAGAATGAGGGGGGAGGGGGGAGGGAGAGGGGAGAGGAGGGGAGAGGGAGGGGGGGAGGGGGGAGGGGAGGGGAGAGGGAGGGGGAGGGGGGAGGGGAGAGGGAGGGGGGAAGGGGGAGGGAGGGGGGAGGGAGAGGGGAGAATGAGGGGGGAGGGTGGAGGGAGAGGGAGAATGAGGGGGGAGGGAGGGGGAGGGAGGAGTGAGAGGGGAGAGGAGGGGAGAGGGAGGGGGGAGGGGGAGGGGAGAGGGAGGGGAGAGGGAGGGGGGAGGGGGGAGGGGAGGGAGGGGGGAGGGAGAGGAGAGAATGAGGGGGGGAGGGGGGAGGGAGAGGGGAGAGAGAGGGGAGAGGGAGGGGGGAGGGGAGGAGAGAGGGAGGGGGGAGGGGGGTGGAGAGGGGAGAGGGAGAGGGGGGAAGGGGGAGGGGAGGAGAGAGGGAGGGGGGGAGGGGGGAGGGAGAGGGGAGAGAGAGAGGGGAGAGGGAGGGGGGAGGGGAGAAGGGGGGGGTAGGGGGGAGGGGAGGGGGGAGGGGGAGGGGGGAGGGAGAGGGGAGAGGGAGGGGGGAGGGGGGGAGGAGAGGGAGAATGAGGGGGGAGGGGGGAGGGAGAGGGAGAATGAGTGGGGAGGGGGGAGGGAGAGGGGAGAGGGAGGGGGGGAGGGGGGAGGGAGAGGGAGAATGAGTGGGGAGGGGGGAGGGAGAGGGGAGAGGGAGGGGGGGAGGGGGGAGGGGAGGAGGAGAGGGGAGGGGGGAGGGGGGAGGGAGAGGGGAGAGAGAGGGGAGAGGGAGGGGGGAGGGGGGAGGGGAGGAGAGAGGGAGGGGGGAGGGGGGAGGGAGAGGGGAGAGGGAGGGGAGAGGGAGGGGGGAGGGGGGAGGGAGGGGGGAGAGGAGGGGAGAGGGAGGGGGGAGGGGGGAGGGAGGGGAGAATGAGGCGGGAGGGGGGAGGGGAGAAGGGGGGGGTAGGGGGAGGGGGAGGGGGGGGAGGGGGAGGGGGGAGGGGGAGGGAGGGAGAGGGAGGGGGGTGGGGGGAGGGAGAGGGAGAGAGGGGGAGAGGGAGGGGGGGAGGGGGGAGGGAGAGGGGAGGGAGAGGGGAGAGGGAGGGGGGGAAGGGGGAGGGGAGGGGGGAGGGAGAGGGGAGAATGAGGGGGGAGGGTGGGGGTGAGGGAGAATGTGGGGGAGGGAGGGGGTGGTGGGTGAGGGGTGAGGAGGGGAGAGGGAGGGGGGTGGGGGGAGGGGAGAGGGAGGGGAGAGGGAGGGGGGAGGGGGGAGGGGTGGGGAGGGGGAGGGAGAGGAGAGAATGAGGGGGGTGGGGGTGGGAGGGGGAGAGAGGGGAGAGGGTGGGGGGGAGGGGGGTGAGTGGGTGGGGGGAGGGGGGAGGGAGAGGGGAGAGGGAGGGGGGAGGGGGTGGGGTGGTGTGGGGGGGGAGGGGGGTGGGGTGGGGTGAGGTGGGGGTGTGGTGGGGGGTGGGGAGTAGGGGGGGGTGGGGGAGGGGGGGGGGGGAGGGGGTGAGGGGTGGGAGTGGGAGGGGGGTGGGGGGAGGGGAGTGGGAGAATGAGGGGGGGAGGGGGGAGGGAGAGGGTGAATGAGTGGGGAGGGGGGAGGGAGAGGGGAGAGGGAGGGGGGAGGGGGGAGGAGAGGGAGATGAGTGGGGAGGGGGGAGGGAGAGGGGTGAGGGAGGGGGGAGGGGGGAGGGGAGGGAGAGGGAGGGGGAGGGGGGAGGGTGAGGGGAGAGGTGGGGAGAGGGAGGGGGGAGGGGGGAGGGGAGGAGGAGGGAGGGGGGGAGGGGGGAGGGAGTGGGAGAGGGTGGGGAGAGGGAGGGGGAGGGGGGAGGGAGGGGGAGAGGAGGGGAGAGGGAGGGGGGAGGGGGGAGGGGAGGAGAGAGGGAGGGGGGAGGGGGGAGGGGAGAGGGAGAATGAGGGGGGAGGGGGGAGGGAGAGGGGAGAGAAGGGGAGAGGGGGGGGGAGGGGGGAGGGAGGGGAGAATGAGGCGGGAGGGGGGGAGGGAGAGGGAGAATGAGGGGGAGGGGAGAGGGAGGGGGGAGGGGGGAGGGGAGGAGAGAGGGAGGGGGAGGGGGGAGGGAGGGGAGAATGAGGCGGGAGGGGGGAGGGAGAGGGAGAATGAGGGGGGGGGAGAGGGAGGGGGAGGGGAGGAGAGAGGGAGGGGGGAGGGGGGGAGGCGGTAGGTGGAGGGGGGGGAGGAGGGAGGGAAGGGAAGGGAAGGGGGGAGGGAAGGGAGGGGAAGGGAAGGGGAGGGGAGGGGAGGGATGTTTTATCAAGCTAAACTTGATTCAAAAAAAAAAAAAAAATAAAAAATAAAAAATTAAAAAAAAAAAAAAAATCCTGTTTCACTTGTAACCTTTGTGATTTGAATGTAAAAGAACGGACAAAATAGTTACGCTACGCTATGCCTAGGGTTTTGCATGACAAGCCCTGACCTAGGTCATCCAGGAGAGCAGCTCTCTGCACTGCAAGTCCCAGGGCCACGCAGGAGACAGGGGCAGAGACGGGCACACCTACTGCTCCGTCAGTACTCTGGGATGAATCCCATCAGGCCCCATGGACTTAAACTGATACAACTGGTGCCTTACAGTTTCAGTGTCTACAAATCATAGAATCATAGACTAGTTTGGGTTGGAAGAGACCTTAAAGATTATCTAGTTCCAGGGGAACTTTGCCCCAGACTCAAAGAAGTAAGTACAGCATTCTGCACAAACATCCCAGCATACCATAAGCCTGAGTTCTGATTCAGTTTTTCCCCTCATTTTGCAGCTTCACTGACTTAAAATGGAATTCTACCACTGTTGAAAAAAAAAACCAAAAAACAAGTAAATAAAGCAGAGTCCCTGGAACAACTTCTGCTTTTCTTATCCAGTAATACCAAAGGTGCTATTACTTTTAAACTGAACGAGTACAAGAATTAGGCTTTTTCTTTTTTCATGTTTTCAAGCATCACAGGGCTAGAGGGAACCACTACAGGAGCACCTAACACTCTCCTGGAATGTCGGGAATGTCACCTAAACAATGTAAAATCTTACATTTATGTGGTCCAGGATCAGAAACTAGTATCACTACGTTAACATAGTTCCACTGCTACATAACTAAAAAGAAGGATGAATGAATTTAAAAAAGAGAGTCTGAAATCATTTGAGCCAACCATTGGATGGGACTCTATCCCCCATATAGTCTTCTGCAAAGGAGTAGCTCAGCATTTTTCATTACTAAGGCTTCTTAGGTGGCGTTTTAAAGCATTTCAGGCCAGTTTTAACTACAGTTTAGTATTATTAAAACTTTGCATGTATGAGAAGGATTCATTAAGTAATATCACAGGCAAAGAAAACCAACTATTCAGTGCTTCCTGAAGTGTTTCACTATTTATAATACAAAGAAACATACAAATTAGAAAGATTAACAACATACTTTCCCTGTAGAAGTAGTTTCATTACCTCAAATAATGATGTCAGTAAGTTACATAATTATGAAATTGTGGTATTCACCCTGAGGACTCCCAAAGCAATGTGTAAATGCAATAATCCAAGAAACAGGTTATGCAAGACATGCTTTTTTTCCCCCACTGAACACCACTTTTTCTGAACTAAATAACGGTTGATTGCAGAAGTAATTGTACATAGTGTATAGCTAGTAACTTCAGCTACAACTAAAAGGAATTTTTTTTAGGCCACTTAATTTACACTCTTGCAAATGTTGGCTATGACTATGAAGTTATCTCTAGAGAAGGTGTCACAGAACCTTTCTTCTTTGCAAATTATTTCAACCATGTGATCCTATTGTACCCTTGAGTACACCTTCTCCAGTATCTTTCCTGTGCAGATCTTAAACTTAGAAATTCTGTATCATATCTGTGACAGATGAACTTGCAGAAAATGTATCTTTGGCCGTAAGGTCTGTTTATAGGAATACATCTTAGAGCCATTTTCACCAACAACTTCAATTGGCAGAAAAACAAACAAACAAACAGAACCCTAACCAAACACCCCCCACCTCCCAGCAAACGGAAAATAATTATTATGTTTCAGGGCCTTAAAACCATGTATCGTGTAGCATGGATGTGGCCCTGCTATGTCATCTGGTTTAAGGCACAGATATCAGTCCTTAACCCTGTCAATTTATTAGTATAAAAATAGCCATCGCAACTTGACTTGGTCTCCCAATCTCAAATGCCATCTTAGCTACTGTGCCAGCTCTACTTCACATTTCTAATGTGGAAGGCGTATCAGACTCTCAGTTTAGGAACTGGAATTGCACTCGCTCCTGAAGATTAGTCTTCAGATTTCTTTTTTTTAAAAGGCAAAATCACATTCATCCATGAAGTCAGTCAACGCACTAGATACTTCAAAGGATATTTTGTTGGAAATGACTGGGATTATGGATGACTGACTTGGTAAGGTTACCTGCATGAGGATACGTTCATTTTTTATTAATATACCATAGATTTTTTCTTAGAAAACGAATTCTTGGCAATTATCATCCCCTGTTTAATATCCAGTTCACTGTCGTAGTATTTCCTTACACATTTAGATACACACATACGCTAAAAAAAATAAATCCAGACCACAGATTTTCAAGAGGACTGATTTCTATTTTCATTTTTATTCAGGCCATGTAACTGCAACAGCAGATTTGTACTTCTTTGGCAGTTCTTGATCTTTTTCTGAAAAATGAAAACTTTCTGAGTGTGTTGTAAGCATGAGGCCAGCATTCAGATAACTTTAGCAACTGAAAAGCAGCATTACATCTTATTTCTATAGGGCCTGGAGAACGGCACAAGAAGTACCATGTAACTGATTTAAATGGAGAAAAAAAAAATAATCACGAAATACCAGTTTTAGTTTCACTATTTTCATCGGTTGTGTAATCTCCAAGATGGCACCCTTCTAAAATTGTTCCTAATGACTTCCCACTTTCTAACACAGTCAGGTAAGACTATATTTTGCTAAATATCCAAAGATTATGAGTAAAAACATATTTCTTTGTGAAGTTAAATGTTAATGTTAGTTTTTCCCAAATTAGTATACTTAGAATTGTCAATTAGTTTAATAGCATCTATTAAGCCCCATTAACTTAAACAAATGTTATGCGATTTACAAATATTTCTTCCACCACGCAATGCCAATAAATTTTACATTATTAGTTAATTGATATTGGGAAAAGTAGTATAATTACGGTGCAATAATCATCAGTGTATGTATTCAAATGTTAATGTTCTATATTTCCTCAAATCTCAATTGTTAAAAAAAGGAAAAGAAAATAATAATGCTTGAAGAAGTGTGTTACATTAGTGGCATAAAATATGAGCAACAGGCAGTGTCCCTTATCACAGGAGAAATCTTAAGCAAGCTGATGATATTTTTCCCTGTTTTCTGCCTGCTAAGACATCCCAGACTGGAAATCCTATTCAGGAATCTATAAGCTTTGTTCCATGTGGGTGAGAATGGGAGAAAAAAATGCAATGAAATATTAAGGTGAAAAGAGAATTGAGACTAGGCAAACTTAAAGTATGCTTAACAGAGTGGTAGCTCAGAAACCAGAAAAACCACTCCCCAAATAAAAGAAGAAGGAAAAAAAAAAAAAAAAAAAAAGAGACAGAGAACCATCTTCACTTGCTACTTCTGAGTCTATGTTCTTAGTCTTATTTTTATGGGGGACCAAATCCAAATTTAAAGGTTCCTAAACATCAACATTTTTTTTTCCAGGCCATACAAATCCCTGAAAGACAGGAACAGCTTCAAAGAGTACGCGCAGGGTTTGCTCACGTGGTCACTGCTCACGCAGCACCTGACAAGCCTGTGGGGACCAGTACAGGGCATTCGGATGTCCTGCGGAGGGAAGGAGGCTGTGGGTGGCTCCGCACCAGCATGAATTTGACCTTTCATGCTCACTTGAGGGATGTACCAAACATCTGCACCTCCCAGTGAAGTGGACAGATTGGGCATGAAATCACATCTAGCCAGTGGAAATGAATAGTCATTGCTTATGATCCCGGTCTTTACTTTTCAAGTAAAGTTTTCTGTACTGAGATGCTGAATTTGGACATTAAAAGTGCCTAACTCCCTCCCATTTAGTTTCCACCTTGCGCTAGCTCACGCTGCCAAAAGAATATTGCCCTTAGGATTATTTTTTTCCAACAGTTCACTCTAACAGGTATGGACGAAAAGGACAGGTGATCCCTATGGGAAACATTCTGACAAATAACCAGAGGGACAAGTTCAGACCAAAAAAGGCAGGACGTGTTCCTGTGCACCTGCTGCCTTTTCTATCATACAAGCCACCAGAGCCAGAATAGCAAAACAGGCAGTCGCAAAAACTAAGCTACAGGAAGCAAAGCACTATTGCGCTTCAAAGATTTCTGCTGATATTGTGTATATTATAAAAGCACTTGCATGATGTCAAACACATTGCTCACTAGTGAAATTGCCCTCTTTGGAGGATCTTTTTTAAGAGGGGAAGGAAACGTTGGGTAATGCCTCCATGGCAAGTTGTGTCCCGGCCAGCCAAAAGCACCAGGCAAGGGGCGGTCAAGGACAATACATTTTTAAAGCTTCCGTCTTTATTTCTACATCAGCTGCCTAAAACTTGGCTCTCAAAGGGCTTTAGAGGAGGAAGGCATACGTGGAACATGTTTAGTGAGATGTTTCAAATGCTACAATGAACTTCTGGCCACCTGAACACGAGGGTGTGAGCACAATTGTTGCACCCAAGTGCTGTAAACAGCACCCACTTTATACTGAAGACCATCACACTGATGTGCCCTGCTGTGTAACAGCAGTTCATAGGAAAACATTTGGGATGCAATATAAAACCAAGATCAATGGCCACTGATGGCCATAGTTTAAAAAGAAATGAAAAACAAAGGGATTCCTAAAGAAAAAGGAAAATCAACACCTACACTTTCACAAAAATTTCCATTGACACTGGTTAAAAGATGTCACCTTTTCTTTTTGATGTGGCAGTCAGTGCAATTATATATGAATTTGTTACTTACAGTATGGATTGTTGCTAGTTACAGCACAGTACAGGAACAGAATTAGTACAGCTATAACTGATTATTTCAGGACATGCTATTTCCTCATTGATTTGCCTTGTGGGATCCTTTGCAAAGAGGAAAACATGATCTTAAAATGCACTGGCTACCAGTTCGAGTGTAACTCAAAACTCAAGGTCCATCCTTGGGAGCCAAACAGCAGAAGCCATGCCCAGTGTATGGCCACAAAGGGCAGCGACAGCCCCCTGGGCCTCCTGGGCACAGGGACTGCCTGGGGCCAGCACCCCAAAGGCCTTCCTCCGAAGGATGCTGGGTGGAGGGGGGATGGGTGGGGCCGCACAGCAGGGGCCCCGTCACCCCCATGTCACAGTGCCACCACCCGGCAACGCAGCAGTCACAATGTCCCAGGGCAGGATAAAAGGGAGCATCCTCCTGTGCCCACTGCCAGAGATGGCCTGGGGGCAGCCCAAAGACATCTGAGAGGAAGTCCTTGAGGATCCCATGGAATTGCTTGGAGGGGGCTGAGGAAAGAAGACCAGAGGTTAGAAGAGGCTGCTGGAGGTTCTCAGCAGGGCCACTCTCAAAGCTCATCTGAGGGATGGAAATCCTTTTCAGCCGGATGAGCAGTGGCAAGACCAAGGGAATACTTCTTGAGGATCGCTGCAGAGCTCTCCATCCTCATCCCTTGCGGTGCCAGGGGCAGCAGCCGTAAGAAATGGGATGCAGAGATGTTGTCAGGGGATCCCAGTGCTTTGGAGCACCCATTGGTGTCCTGCCAGGCACAGGAAGGATTCTTGCCCCCAAGGTCGATCAGGCCGGGGGCCTTTGGTCACTGCCCCTGAGATGGCAGGATGTGCCTCCTGGGAGGCGTGACCAGCCTGTGGGACGAGGAGGCAGGTCTTGCTGACATGCTCAGGGAACAGCCGATCGCCAGCGCTGGGGTCAGGAAGGAATTTTCCCCCGGGGCAG